>NC_090744.1:53312403-53319903 GCF_036898095.1 Palaemon carinicauda | reverse complement strand
TTTCTAGGCCAAAACACATGTCATGTGCATATACAGTAGTATGAAAAGTAATGGGCCAAGAATACTACCTTCTGGAAGACTGGATATTACAATCCTATACTAACTATGGTGCCCATCAACAACAACTTTTTGAGATTTATCACTCAAAAAGTCAATAATATTGCTAAGAAATGATCCACCCACTCCCAACTGTTTTAGTTTGAAAACCAGGGCCTCATGAATAACACGGTCCAAGGCAGCACTAAATGCAAGGCAAATCATACAAACTTCCTGCCCACAATCAAGGGATTTCTATGCAGCATTGAAGAATGTAAAAAGAGCATAACATGCTCCAAAGCCTTTACGAAAACCAAATTGCAAAATATGTAATAGATGATTACCTTCAGCCAACCTATTAAGACGTTTTGCCAGAAGACGTTCAAAAACTTTAGATAATATGGGAACAAACACATTTACATAGAAGAGTAACATTACTAATTCTTCAACCATTGCTAAAAACTCCTCTTCTTGCTAACTTGTGCAAAATAACAGATAAATTTGGTGCTAAGAAATCTGCTTTCTTTATAAAAAACAAAAGGAAAAATACCATTTAGGTCTACACCTCCATAAGCATCAAGGTCCATCAACAGAGCTTCAATTTCACGAGATAGAAAACCTAAACTAGTTAGTTTAGCCTCAGGAAAACAAGAATGAGGAAGTTCAAGTTTTTCATTACTCTGCTTGCTGTCAAAAACATCAGCCAAAAGTGTTGCCTTTTCCTTTGGACAGTGAGTGACTGATCCATCTGGTTTAAGTAAAGGAGGAACTGTTGCATCAGCACCAAAAAGTACAGATTTAAGGGTAGACCAGAAATTATGTTCATGTGATGTACCAGAAAGTGTTTCTTTTATGGTTAAATTGTTCCTTTTCAGTTGAGGCATAAACTCTCTGAGCTAAAGCTCGAATCTCAGTATGGTTATTCCAGGTCAAATCTGAACTGTTATCCTTCAAGGATGATGGGCCTCCTGCTTCTCCAAAAAAGCAAGTTTAAAATCATCATTGAACTACTGTTTGTGTTTCAGTCGGTACCTTAGCGCACGAGAAGGAGTAAGACTAACAATTATATTGACTAGATTCACATTAAAAGGGACAACAGGATCTACACCACTATGTAATTGTCACTAATTCAAGCACAAAAGATCATGCAAAATCCCATACAAGTCCGCCTGGGATTCCTTATAGATTTTACAAGAGTATGATACATCTGGGACAGGCTTCTCAGTCTTCACTAATAATGAAATCAAGGCATGATCATATGTCTAGGATGGAGAACCAACCTCACTAGTTATAACACCAGGCGAGTCTGTGTATACAAGGTCCAAGCAAATATATATATATAATATATATATATCTATATATATATATATATATATATAGATATATATATATATATATATATATATGTATATATATATTATATATATATGTTTACACCACTCCTTTGAAACCTCTTAAGTACAAGGGTGTTTAACACCTATTGCTCAGTAATGCCCACTAGATCCCTCTCTTTCTCCAAAATTGAAACAAGCTTCGACAGCGGTCTGTCATATTCCTTGCCCTCTCTCCTGACAATTACCATCCTCACTAAACCATATTTCCCTACTTTAGTCTGCACTACTCTAGCTAATGGCCAATGGCAGCGCGCTTCATTCTCCTTGACCAAAAGGACTTCGTCCCCTACCCTGACGTTTCACCGTTCTTTGAACCATTTTTGTCGCTGCTGTAATCCTAACAGGTATTCACATTTCCAACGGGCCCAAAACTGCTCGGCTATATGTTGCACCTCCTCCCATCTCTGCTTAGAGTGGCTACCAATTGCAATGTCGCAGCCTACAGGCGCATCTCCCATGTTTAAAAGCTTGTTCTGTGTGATTGGAGCTGGGTCTCTATTGTCTGAGGTGACGACATTAAGGGGCCTACTGTTAACCATTGCCTCCACTTCACAAAAGAGTGTGCATAGCCCTTCCAATCCAAATTCTGTGTCCCCAAGACTATATCTAGGACCCTCCTCACAGTACCTATCAACCGTTCCCATGCTCCTCTAAAATGTGAGGTGCCCGGAGGATTGAAAATAAATTACACCCCACACCGGAGCAACTCATTTTGCACCTTGTTTCCTGCTAAGAACTCGTAACTGGAGTCGAGAACTTTCCGCAATCCCACGATATTAGTGCCGCAGTCGCATCCAACCGTCTTGACCTGACCACGACGAGCCAAAAACCTCCCGAAGGCATTAATGAACGAGTCTGATGTGAGATTTGAAGCTACCTCCAAGTGTATGGCCCTCATGTTCAAGCAAGTGAATGTAACTCCCCAATGCTTTATCAGTGCTCTGCCTCTCTATACGAAGCATGGCCCAAAAAGGTCCACCCCAGTGCGATATAATGGGGGTATCCGCAACTCCACGCGATCAGGTGGTAGATCGACCATTACCTGCTCGATAACCTTTCCATGTGCACTGCGACACCTAATGCATCTGCTCAGCACACGCCTCACTGCTGCATTGCCCTTAACTACCCAAAATTTCTCCATCATCAGACTTAGAACATGCATCACACCTATATGGTTAGAATGCGCATTATAATACTGGATCATCATGTTAGTCAAGTGGACCTTACACAACAAAATAATTGGATGCCTTTTGCTCGGAGAGATATTTGCCATAGATATCCTACTTCCAATGTACAAAGCCCTTTTCTCAAGATTGGTTTCAACCTTCTTAGGGAGCTAGAAACCCTAATAATACCTTCCTTCTCAAGGCTCTCTATCTCAATCTTGTAATCAACACGCTGTGTTACCTGCACTACCACAGTGTCTGCCAAGGTGATAACTTTGGTGGAAAAATGCGTATCTAGCTCACTGAGGAGCTGCCTATGTTTATAACTAATGTACCTAGCAAATACCAACAACCAACCCAAAGCTCTAAGGAGCTTGATCCACCTGGAATAGTGGTGCATGATTTTATGCAAACCTGTTTGCCTGATATCCAACCCAATTCTGTAACTAATTATTTGGTAGCCTCTAGTTCCTGTTGGTCCTATCTCACGCTTAACTTCCAATCCTTCCATACCATCTGACATTTGGGCTGGCTCTGTTGGCCAAAAACACTCCTCCTTTAACAGAATCTCCAGCCCTTTTCTCAAACTTTCGCACTGCTTGGAATGTGTTGCATCGTCTGCTGGGTTCCACTCGGAGTTAACATACCTCCACTCTTTCTAATCACTGCCCTACGTTATCATAGAAACACGATTTGTCACAAATGTCGGGTATCTGGCTCGATCATTGAGTCGGTCCAATAATATACCCCATCTACCCTGAAATCTAACATTGTCAGAGTAGCTCTTCCGAGTTTTATGGCGAGTACAGCTGAACTAAGCTCTAGGCGTGGCACTGAAACATGCCTCAATGGTGATACCCTTGCCTTTCCCATGAGGAATCTGCAAGATAAATTTCCCCACGGATCCAAGACCTGCAAGTGTGCCACTACTCCTAAAGCCACGATGCTTGCATCTGAGAACAAATGCAACTGTACTAGGGTGGCTGATTCCCATGGAATAACCCTAAGGCTTCTTGGCATACTTATCCCACTGGTCTGGCTCAGCTTCTTTGCTCACACCTTGATGCGGTCCATAGTGTCAGAGTCCAATTCTATGTCCCAGGCTATCTTTAATCAGCAGAGGTCCTGCATGATGACCCTACCCTCGATTAAAACTGTCGCCAATATACCGAGCGGGTCGTAAATCGAGGCTATAGCTGACAACAAGTCACGCTTAGTCCTTGGAACTGAAACTAGCGCTGCCCGGATACCCAATTCATCAGTGGCCAAGTCCCACGGTATTCCCAAAGCCTTTATCTTATGTGAATCTGATCCATCTATAAGCTCTGAGGTGCCCCTACTTTACCACTCCCTTAGGATGGATGACATAACTCCAACACAAGGGCTACTGAACTTTGTCAATGTAAATCCCCCCTTTTTTCAGAGCTCCTTGACCTCTACCAAATAGACTAACAGTGCATCTTTGCGATCCTTGACTCTGAAACAGTCATCTACATAGAAATTATTAGCAACTCTGTGCCGTGCTCCCTCTGAAAATTAATTCCCAAAGTTGCTTGCTGTCTGTTTCAGCCCGAAGTTTGCAATGCTTTCCAACCAAAAGAGCCTGAGGTAGTCCCGCTGATGCTCTGGTACCTGGACCTGATAGAACATTGTATTTATATCTCCTGTATAGGCAAATAGACCTCCCCTAATCTTTACCAACACACCCTGCAATAGTAGGTCGTTCAATGATGTACCCTCTGCCTTGCTTGCACAGTCAAATACAACACGGACCTTGTATAGCTTGTCTGGATGTTGCACACCAAAATGAGGAATATATCACACATTTCCCGGGCTGGCTGTGGTCACTTGCTCAGCATATCCATTCTGTAGCAGCTCCGTCATGAAGGTACTATGCTGTTTAGCGTAGTTACCATCCTTCACTAGCTTCTTAAAAAGGCTGTGCATACGGCGCAATGCGATGTCCCTTGTTTCTGGCAAGGGTCCATGATTGTCACACAGGGGTAATGGCACCTCGTAACTTCCTCCTAAGGTTCTAACCCCTTTTCATATTATCTCTAGCCATTTCCTGTCCTCTGGAGACATTTCCCTCTTATTAGATGCAACGTCGTCATACTTGCGATTATAACTTTCAACCAGGTGGCATGTCTAACTCAAGACGCTTGCTTGTCACTTGGATCCTATTGACATGCTCTTGACACCCTTTCTCCTTCACCCCACATACTACCCATCCCAATAATGTTCGTATGGCATGTGGTTCATGGAGGCGTGTTGACTTGATAACTTCTCTTGGCTCGAGTAAGTGAGGAACATTGTTCCCAATTAATAAACCCACCTTAGCATCTACATCTGGGATGTAAATTTCTCGCAAGTGTGGCCAGCGTTCAAGATCTCCAGCCCTGGCCACATCACACTCTTCAATTGGTATGAGAGAGGCACTTAACACGGGATGGAGTGTAATGCAAGTCTTACCCTCATAGTCCATTACTGACAATCCCTAGACTAGGCTGCATGCATGTTCCCCTATTCCGTTGATGGTTTCAACATTCACCTTAACGTCCTGCCTCTCAGTGCAGCCTGGGGTCTGCATTAATGCTTCCGAGACAAAGCCTGTGAAACTCCCGTTCGTCAAAACCTCTCTTCCTTCCCTTGACCTAATACTTATCGGCACAACTGACATCCCTGTACCAATGCTATCCCCTCTAACTGCCCTTAACATAGCAATTTTGTCATGTGTACCTTCCTCCTGAACCACTAAGGCCCTATTTGAGTGCTCAGATTCTACCACTTCTACTTCCTGGTGTCGATGCAACAGAGTTGGATGATTTCCATTACATATGTTACAACTTTTCCTGTTTCTGCAATACTGAGACCTATGACCACTTCTCACACACCCGAAACAGAGCCCCAACTCCTTTATGGATTCTAGTTTTTCCTCGGGTCCCATTTGAGATATTGGGTGGCATTCATATACCGTATGTGGTTCTGTAGAGTACCAACATGAAAGCGGGGCAATTTTGTTACATGAAACTTTCCTAGCCTTAGTTAAACAATCAGCCTTGCTTGGTGCTGTTCCTTCTCCTTACCGAGAGGTGTCTTCCCTTCTGCCCTTCTCCAATAGGTGGCGCCCAAAATAAAGGATTTTCCAAGACCCTAGCCTCCCCTTCAATAAAACTAACCAAATCATCAAACAACACAGTTCTCTTTTTCTCACTAATATTCTTATCAGCAAAACTACACCATCGATCCCGCACACTAGAGGGGAATTTGCTAAGGATTAACCTCATTGTTTTTGGATTTTGTAATTCGGCGATGCCATAAGGGATGCACGAAATTGCATTTTTGCAGGTTTTAAGTGCCAACAAGTACTCGTCATACTCTTCCACGTTGTTTTCCCTTATAACTTTCCATTTAATGATCTTATCCAGAAATGCTGTGGCTATTTGTTCAAGGTTACCATATAGCTCCTCCAGCAACTTTCTTGCCTGCTTATAGCTCTCTGAAGCTTCTAAGTGGAGGCAAGCTGTCACTATATCATTAGACCTGCCGGTCGTGTATAAATCCAGATACCTCAGCCTTTCCTTATCATTCGTCTACTGGCAACTAAAGACATCATCAAATGAGCGGATGAACCTAAAATACTTTGTATGGTCCCTATCGAACTTAGCTATATCCTGCTTGGGCATGAAGCTATTAAGGCCGCAAGAGATTAATACCTGCATTACTTCCTTATTGCTCAAGTCCCCTTGGTCATTCCCACGTGAACTACGTTATCCACCTAACCTAATCTCGGGCGCTTCTGTATTCAAACGCAAGGGCCGCTCACTCCCACTTACATCAGGGTTTGTGTGCTCCCTTATCCTAGGGATTTGAGTTATTTCTCTATCATTTTCATCAAAATCTTGTAAAACCATCTCCTCTGCCTCCACTTCAGCTAACTCTACCTCTAATTTGAGCTTCTCCTTCTTAGATCTTAGTGCTGCTTCCTCTCGCTCTATGGTCTGTAACTCCTTCATCATCATTAATTTTGCTGCCAACCTGGCTCTAGAAGCAGCTAATAATATGCGCCTGCTCCCCGTAAAACTCGTGCACGACCGTTGAGATCTCCGTGAAGCAACATATTGCCTACCAATGACTGATGCACTATCCCCCAAATTTAAATGTCCTCCCTCTTCTGTGGGCTCCTCAGTGCACTCGCCTACCTGGTGTCCCTGATCAACTTCCCTATCCTGCCTAACCCCCACAAAACTCCTATACCTCTATGCCCTCCTTCTCTAAGGCTTCACTTAGATGCTGAAGCAATTCAGAATTGTTCCCTCCTTTTGGGAATCCTCTGGCTTCCAATTCCTCTCTCAATTGCGCAACCTTTAGGGTCTCCATTTTCCTAGCCTCCGTTCTGGCCGTCCCTATGAGCTAACAAAATTCCCTAGTTGAATCGTAGCTGACCTAACCAATGAGTGGCCGAGAACCTGCGCTACTTAATGAAGACCACTATCAGTACCTATGTTGCGACTTCATAAAGATCCTCCAAGCCTAGAGAGTAATCCTTAAATGTATCAATGTCTCGTGTCTCTCATTGCTATACCTAAGTTCTAATACCATACAGCATGAGGCAAACGAACATCTGTCAAACAGAACTTTAGTGACTATTGGTTTAGGATGACAGTGCCCGTAACCAAAGTTAGAAAGGGTGTCTTCATATAGATAATACACAAATAACTAAAGTTAAATTTTGTTACTTCCAGAGGTTACCAAAAGGTGAGACTAAATGTTATGTGCTAGGTTCTTATTTGAATGGGCTCTAAATTGGGCATTCCAAGAAGTATTTCAATACCACATACAAAAATAAACTTATGTATTAAGCAAAACTGTGATATAATTAAACTAAAACCAGTTATAGGGAC
>NC_090744.1:53299903-53307403 GCF_036898095.1 Palaemon carinicauda | reverse complement strand
TACTACTTTTCCATTTGCCACTCTTACCCATGTATACTTATTTTTATATTTCTTTTTAAAGAAGCTAGCACTTATTACCATCTCTTGTTCAACACACATATCTACCAGTCTCTCACCACTCTCATTTTCACCTGGTACGCCATACTTCCCAATGACACCTTCTACCTCTCCAGCGCCCACTCTAGCATTTAACCCTGGATAGGTACGGTGGGTCGTTTGCGACCCCGAGCGTCAAAAAAAAAAACAGGTTTTTCTCACGTGACTCACCCCTGTGACTGAATTTGTGGGTGATCAACCTGCAGGAGGTGTCTCCCCTACACGCTCTAGTAGTGTCCAGATGTGCATTGCTGTACCTGTACTCCTTCCCCGATTTCTGAGACGCGTCGGGGTCGTTCGCGTCCGAGTTTACCCTTCTGAGGTAGTTTGCATAATTATCAAAGTTATTACGTATTATGAAATTGTCGTAGAATGGTGCAACTTGTATAGGTTATCAGTTGTGGAAAGTCTTGGTGGATTGTTTGGCTACCATGTGCATGTTTTTTTTTTTAGTTAAAATGTCGTTCATCACCACGAGGACCATTTTACCACGAGTGCCCCTTTTTCATTTTTTTTCATTTTTTTGCCAAGTCATTTTTCCGTAAGATATTGCCAAATAGTGTCGTAAAACTTTTGCTTGTTTAGTGTTGGAAAGTGTGTCTAGATGATCTGGCTACCCATGCATGACTTTGTTTTTGTCAGATACGACGTAGTTATTGGTATATTGGGTATTTAACTGCGGTTACCAATTTCTGTTTTTTTTTCAATATTTGTAAAAATTACTACGTAGTAAGGAATTGCCGTATATTATTCATTTTTTTTTTCATGTTTATGTGTTACAAAGTGTGCCTTGATGGTTGGGCTAACACGTGCATGTCTTTTTTTTTTATCTGAGATGTCGTATATTAGAATGTCGGGCATTTTACCGCGAGTGTCCCTTTTTAATTTTTTTTAATTTTTTTGCCAAGTCATTTTTCCGTAAGATATTGCGAAATAGTGTCGTAAAACTTTTGCTTTTTTAATGTTGGAAAGTGTGTCTAGATGATCTGGCTACCCATGCGTGATTTTGTTTTTGTCAGATACGACGTAGTTATTGGTATATTGGGTATTTAACTGCGGTTGCCAATTTCTGTTTTTTTTTCAATATTTGTAAAAATTTACTACGTAGTAAGGAATTGCCGTATATTATTGATTTTTTTTCATGTTTATGTGTTAGAAAGTGTGCCTTGATGGTTGGGCTAACACGTGCATGTCTTTTTTTTTTATCTGAGATGCCGTATATTAGAATGTTGGGCATTTTTCCGCGAGTGCCCCTTTTTATTTGTTTTGCATTTTTTTGCTTAGTCATGTTACCGTAAGGAATTGGCAAGTAGTGTCGCAAAACTTATATTTTTATAGTGTTGGAAAGTGTTTCTAGATGATCTGGCTACCCATGCCTATTTTTTTTTTAGCCAGATATGGCGTATATATAAGTATGTGTTCGATTTTCCTGTGATTGCCATTTTTTCGTTTTTTCCCATTTCTTTCAAAATTACTACGTACTAAGGAACTATCACAGAGTAATATTTCATTTATATGTTTATTTGTCGGAAAATATGCCTTGATGGTTTGCCTAGCACGTGGCTGAAATTTTTTTTTTCTGAAATGCCGTATATTAGAATGGCCATTTTTCCACGAGTGCCCCTTTTTATTTGTTTTGCATTTTTTTGCTTAGTCATGTTACCGTAAGGAATTGGCAAGTAGTGTCGCAAAACTTATATTTTTATAGTGTTGGAAAGTGTTTCTAGATAATCTGGCTACCCATGCCTATCTTTTTTTTAGCCAGATATGGCGTATATATAGGTATGTGTTCGATTTTCCGGTGATTGCCATTTTTTCGTTTTTTCCCAATTCTTTCAAAATTACTACGTACTAAGGAACTATCACAGAGTAATGATTCCTCTAGATGTTTATTTGTCAGAAAATTTTGTTTACTTTTTTTTTGATTGAATATCATCAAATTTTTTTAGCTAAAATATTGTTTTACATTTTTTTTTTCGATTTTATTTCCCTTCAAAAAAAATTTTTTGGGTCAGAATTTTAATTTTATAGTCGTAAAATAATCGACAATTATCCAGCAACCCACCATACAATTTTTATGCATATCCAATAATAATTAGATTAGTAAATAACACCTTGAAATTGACATACCCTTCCTACATTTCAAGTGGCAGATTAGGGAGTCTGAGTCAGTGTGGTTGGCGGCCATTTTGTGGACATATCCGAAGCGTAAGCTGCCCTATCTATATATATTCTTGTTCCCTATAGAATTTGTGATATTTTGGTATATTTTTACCTGCATAAATATCATATTATATATTAAATATATGTATTTTTTTACAAAATTTCCAAGTACTCAAAAAATTACCTTTAGATATGGCCCCTGATATAAATGTAATTTACAAAATAATGAAGATTTTTTTACATATTTCTATTCTAGGATAACATATGTTTATTCCCTAAAAAAATTAGCCACTTCCTATTTCATTTGGGTACCCAAAAAAATTCATGAAATTTGGACAATTTTTTTTGGCCAAAAAAAGTTACCCTTTTTTTCTCATTTCAGATCTTCACCTCCATGGGTCTGACTTCATCCAAAATACATCAAGATGTGTCCTAAACATTCAAGAATCAATTCCTAAAAGGATTTGTGTATATATGTATAAACTTTTTTTTTATGAATTTTTATGTCAGGTCTTTTTTTTTCTACTTAATTTTTTAAAATATTTATAATAAATAGTTTTTCTGCAGATGAGTAGTATTTATCTTTACAGTTGTTTTAAGCATTCATTGAAGTTTTTTTTGGCAAAAGAAAAAAGGAGGTTACTGCAAAAACTGATTTTTCAAGAATTTTTTTTGGCGTCGGGGTCGTTCGCGTCCGAGTATACCCTTAAAGGGGTGTCCGAGGACCGTACCTATCCAGGGTTAAGTCACCCATGACAACTACATAATTCCTTCTACCCAGTCCTTCTACACACCTAGTTAATTCATTCCAGAACTCATTCCGCTCTTCTTCACTTTTCTCACTACCTGGCCCATACGCACTGACAAACGCCCAACATTCCCTACCCAACCTAACCCTTACCCACTTTAACCTAGATGATATATATATATATATATATATATATATATATATGTATATATATATGTGTGTGTGTGTGTGTGTATACCACTAGACAGTACATTATAGCAATCCATGTTCGCCAACAGCTATACTCATATATGCGGATGAGGATCATGGTGGAATAATTAGAGTTTAAGGTGTGTAGAAAATGATCTCCTAAATATCGATGAAGTCATTAGCAGGACAGTGATGGGTTGGGTTTAAGGGGACAGACAAACTATTCGTTCGGTTCTTACTCATGATGCCATGAGGTTGATGTTAATATAATTTATATTGTCTGGCAGGGATCACTTGACTAAGATGGGCACTGCACATCTCAAGGAAAAGGCTAGTCTTTGATGTATCCAGCCAATGAATCCTCTATAAATTTAGTCAGTCAATGGAAAGAAAAGATAACAATGTGGCTCCAGTCACGGGCTTAGTGGGCTGCTAACGTTCTCCCAGTGTATAAATATTAATAATAAAAGAAAAGAAATTGCTAATGGAAATATTAGAACCATGAATTAGACTGGGAAGTTACACCAAGTGAAGAGTAAATTCACTTGGCCGAATGGGTTAGTCACTGTCTATATAAGCTTGCCGACCAGGGTTCGATTCCCGGCCGGAGCCAAGCTCTTGTCTTTGTGAGATTTCGCCTGGGGGCTCTGATCCCGAGGTCGTTAAGAGAATCCAGACATTAATATATCAAAATATATATGGCTTATTTAAATATGAAAAACACGTAAAAATGTGCAAAATTTATCATTAATTGAATGCCAAGTAACAAACTACCAATTAGCTACGATGGTGAAGATGGGTTGATTTCAATTCTAAGTACAAAATACCTGAATTCGACTGGTATAAGTATAGTAGAATTGTCATTGACTTTTATCTTCCTTCGTGGCCGAATGGGTTAGTCACTGTCTATATAAGCTTGCCGACCAGGGTTCGATTCCCGGCCGGAGCCAAGCTCTTGTCTTTGTGAGATTTCGCCTGGGGGCTCTGATCCCGAGGTCGTTAAGAGAATCCAGACATTAATATATCAAAATATATATGGCTTATTTAAATATGAAAAACACGTAAAAATGTGCAAAATTTATCATTAATTGAATGCCAAGTAACAAACTACCAATTAGCTACGATGGTGAAGATGGGTTGATTTCAATTCTAAGTACAAAATACCTGAATTCGACAGGTATAAGTATAGTAGAATTGTCATTGACTTTTATCTTCCTTCGTGGCCGAATGGGTTAGTCACTGTCTATATAAGCTTGCCGACCAGGGTTCGATTCCCGGCCGGAGCCAAGCTCTTGTCTTTGTGAGATTTTGCCTGGGGGCTCTGATCCCGAGGTCGTTAAGAGAATCCAGACATTAATATATCAAAATATATATGGCTTATTTAAATATGAAAAACACGTAAAAATGTGCAAAATTTATCATTAATTGAATGCCAAGTAACAAACTACCAATTAGCTACGATGGTGAAGATGGGTTGATTTCAATTCTAAGTACAAAATACCTGAATTCGACAGGTATAAGTATAGTAGAATTGTCATTGACTTTTATCTTCCTTTGTGGCCGAATGGGTTAGTCACTGTCTATATAAGCTTGCCGACCAGGGTTCGATTCCCGGCCGGAGCCAAGCTCTTGTCTTTGTGAGATTTCGCCTGGGGGCTCTGATCCCGAGGTCGTTAAGAGAATCCAGACATTAATATATCAAAATATATATGGCTTATTTAAATATATATATATATATATATATATATATATATATATATCAAAAACTCTTACTAGTCTATTACAGAAGAAAAATCTCAGACAAGTATTTCCGCTTGCATTTGTTAATAGTCTCTCTATGCCAGTCCACACTCGCAACCTTTGCTAGTTTGTAAATCCATCCTCTCCTCATTCTTCCCCTGCTTATTTTACAGTTGATATAGACCCATTCAGTTATTCATAATGCCCATCTATTATCTCTAACTCTCATAATATTTCCTGCCCCGACCATTTATTTTGTTGTAAGTTTTTTTTTTCTTTTATAATTTCCTCTTCTTAAGTTTGCTATTGTATACATGTTGTTCATCTCCTATCTCTTAGTGTTATTTCCATTACTATTCTTTCCATAGATCTCTGGTCTGTAACTAGGTAACGATCTAAAGATCGTAACCTAGTTACAAATTTCCCTTGCATAAGTTAAAACATTTAGGACCATCTGATTAAAAACTTTTCTTTTTTAGAGAAGGTGGTGTCTTAAATTTCATATTACAAAACCCTTCCTTTTTATCCTAATCTTTCTAATTAAAGTCCCATGCCCTGGGAAACACTTCTTTTCTGTCTTAACAATTTAGAAAACCATGTCCATAACTCCTATTTGCCCTCTCCTTGCAATTTCATGAAAATTATCGTAGTTTTACTCATTTTCCTTTTCAGTCATAATTTTCTGCTCTATTTATTCAAATCTTCTTTTATCCTTTGCACTTATTACCATAAGTCACTGAAAACAACTATGTCATCTACATATATTATGTTATTTTAATATTCCCGAACAATATTAATGCTTAAATTTTCCAAACCTATTTTGAAAGGCAAAAAAAAAAAAATAATCTTCAAGACGGGTAGTGAATAATAGGGTTTTCTTGTCTAAGTCCTCTCTCAATTACAGTTTTCCCTCTATCCAATTATGAAATTATGGTTGATGTACTTCTTGTATAGCTATCTTCTAATTAGTATTCTAAGATAGGAAGTCCTTATCTTTTAATAGCTTTTTATTACTGCAGAGGGTTTGACATAGTCTATAAATGCTTTCTCATAGTCTATAAATGTCATATTTAGCATTTTGGCATACTCTGTTACTTTTTCCGTTAGCTGTTTAATTCCATGGGTCAGTTGTTAAATACCCACTTTATGCCTAATTTGATTTTTGTAATATTTTACATATTACAGAGAGTAAACTTATTGGGCGGTAATTTTCAAGGTCTTTTGTGTTTCTTATTAGTAGATAAAGATTTTTTCCAAGCTATAATTATGCTTCCAAACATTTTGTCCAAAGTTTAGTCAGTGTTACTGCTATTGAATCATCTCCCTCAATTATCAAATCAATTATCTGGCCATCTTTTCTTGTTTCTTAACCTCATTTCACGCTTTTTAATGCGTAGTTACTTTTCCTACTTTTACATTTGTTACCACCTCTGGTGTTTCAGTATTTCAATAGAAAATATGATTTCATATTACAATGTTGTATAGTATTTTATAGAAATCCACTGCAATATTTATCACCCCATCACGATTGTTCATATTATTTCTATTTTTATCCCTTAAAGCAGGACATATATTGGCCTCCTGCACCAAATCTTTAGAAGTGTCATTCAACAACTGACCCTATCCATGTAATTTTTCAGTTAATGGAAAAATTCAAAGAGTCAGACAAACCCCTATATAGGGCATTTACAGACTATGATAAATGTTTGGTTGCTTTCAAAACCTCAAGCGTGAGGAGAGTACTTCAAAACAAAAGAATAGATGAAACTTATGTTAAAAAAAGAGGAAAAAAAGAAAATAAATATACTGGAAGTACAGCAATCCTAAAACTACATAAAGATAATGAGAATATTTTGATTGGGAAAGAAGTTAAACCTGAACAGGTTTTTTAGAAATTTAGATTTGAAAAATGTATAAATTGAATTCAATGCGAAATACCTTAACAACTTATGATTTGTAGGACATAGTTGTGTTTATGAATCATTAAAGGAATTGCAAAAGATAATAGAAAATTTTGATAGATAAAGCAGAAATGTAGGACTAAAATTGAACATGAGTAAAACTAGGATTATGTTCAACGTATATAAGGAATATTGACGTATCCTTAGAGATTGTTAATGAATATAAGACAGAGAGTAAGTGTTTCCAAAGGACACACCACGAATAATAAGCAGTATACACATAGGATGAAGAGCTTTTGGTAATGAAAATGACATTATGAAGAAGTAATTTATAGCTTTCTCTATAAAGAAATGTATTTAATCTTATGGGCCTACCATATCAACTTAAGCAGAAAAGAAGAACATGGATACAAGAGCAACTGAAGTAGAGGATATTCTAACAACATGTTAGAATAATACACATGGACAGGGCATATAATTAGAATAACAAAAGGTAATAAAAATGAGATTATGAGAAGTAAATTATAACTTTATATATAAAGAAATGTATTTAACCGTAGAACTAGGTTGTGGATAATTTTTACCCTACACCCATATGTTTCATGTACAATTAGCCCCATGTGCGGAGGCACCCAGGTGGGTCTTTGTATAACTTAATTTGGC
>NC_090744.1:53296753-53299403 GCF_036898095.1 Palaemon carinicauda | reverse complement strand
ACTAGTTTTAGGTAGATCTATATTAAAATATTTACGAACTCCAGATGGAAATAATGCTAAGAAAGCAGTATATACTGCATATGCTTATATATGTGCATCTCTGCATACACTCATAAAACCCATACAAGCGCAAAAAACACAAACACAGACACACACATAAACAAACACAAACGCACACACAAACCCACACAAACACACACACGCATATATATATATATATATATATATATATATATATATATATATATATATATATATATGTATATATATATATATATATATATATATATATATATATATATATATATATATATATATATATATATATATATATATATGTATATATATATATATATATATGTATACATATATATTTTTGGGCTCAGGCCATGTCATCCTGATGGATATTCCTTCATTAGTAGCTTCCTAGTTATATTTGACTATAGTGATATATCCCAGAGAATTTACCAAAGGTACCCAGAATTCTAACTCCTGAAGCGAATATCCCTTAAAATTTAAAAGGGGATATCGCGTATATCGGAGGACGTATTCTTGACACGTGTCATAGCTATCTACACCCCCAATAGCGTTTTTGCTTTGAGAGGGAAATGTGGCAAGAATATAGGAGAGTCGTTAAAGAGGCGGTGCTCTCGACACTCCTACTGTACTGTAAATAGTGCTCTGAATCGCCACCCCGAGGCGCCACCAAGCCATTCATTTGTTAGTAGCTTTGCTGACCGGTGTTATCCCGTGTTATCTCTTGCTATTTTGGAAGTATTTCATCGCTATGATGCCTTCACCAGCCTCATCAGCTTCTGGAAAGTTAAGTAATATCTTTGGATTGTGTAAATGGACGCACTCGTGCTTCTTGTTCATTTAGTTAGCAAGAACGATTTTCCGGTATTATCTCGCTTTAATAACTTTAGCTATTTAGATATTTAGCTAGGGAATTTTGTTGTCGAGGTATTGGCTATTTATGATCGAGCCTCACGAGTGCTAGGCTTCCTAGCCTAGGCACCTTCACACTTCATGCATGATATAACCTTCCTGTTAAAGTTTTATTGAAGCTCAGGTAATGTTTTATACAATTTTGATATTACTGCATAACATTTTCCTCTTCCAAGATAGTATACAAGAGAGTTTCGGTGAACGATTCTCTATGCTCCTTGGGTTGATAACATAGGGTCTTTAGTATACTTTCTTACAAGTCTCTCATTGCTCTTGTATTGTCTTTTAAGGGGAGAATGACATCTCCTATACCTTTTAAGTCGATACTATCTCTAACCAGATCTAAGAGCAATTCCCCTTTCCTCTGATCAGCTTAGGCTACTCTCCGTTACTTTGCTGCGAACTGTGTTTTGGCAAAATTTACTGGGGTGTTTTGTCTCTTTCTCTTAACCACTGACATGGTTTTGAGCTGAGAATGGAAAATCAGAGTAAGTCTGTGTTAGGCTTCCTACTGTCTTGGTGAAATGGCTTCCCAAGTCAGTTTAGGTTGCCGTTCAGGAGGCTAGTCCTCCCTAGGCCATACTGGAGGCTCTTGTATATCAATTACCTCCTTCCTCGGTCTGGCAGACAGTCCTGTACTAGTAGATCTTAGTATGAAAAAAGGATTTCTTCCTTACTTTAGATCCCTGGTATGAGATTCTGTTCTCTAGTGATATTGTGTCCTATGGGCGCTTTCTCACTCAACTAACCTAACCCGGGGAAATGATTTCTCCTACTTGAGGTTACTTTATGAGATCAGAATCCTTCAAGTTAGGTGATGCTCTAGGGTTTTACCTTACTTATAAGACTTTTACCCCTTCCCCACTGTCTCTTTGGTGTTGGATGAACCATCACCTTTCTTGCCATTATTCTACATTTGACTCTATGGGTAATCTATAGAATTGGCCTGAGGTTCCCTGTCTGCTGCCGGCTGGGTCGGCTGCCAGCAGGTACCCTCATATCATTGAATGTGCTCTCCATTCCTCCCTTGGACTGCCTTCCATACCCCTTATGATTGGGATAGGGTTGAGTGGAAGTCCGAATATAATTCCCCCTTCCACTTGCACCCTCTGTCGGGATGTAGGCCGGCAAGGCTGAGCCTTTGCCGTCCCCCATACTCTCTTTCTCTCTGCCTTTCCACTTACTGGGCCGGCTGCAGGCAGCTAGTAGCGGCAACATATAAGTTTTGGGCGGCCAGCTGCCGGCCGGCTGCAGGCAGCTAGTAGAGGCAACATATAAATTTTGGGCGGCCAGCTAACGGCCGGCAACTCTGTTGCCGGCAGCCGGTCATAGTATGTTCATTGTCGTTGGGTTGTCACTCAGCGACACCCACGGCAAGTGGCGGCAGAGTAACTGCCGGCCAATAGACACCCAACATGGCCGACGACAGCTACTAGCTGCCGGCGGCCAGCCCAGTAAATGGAAAGGTAGAGAGAAAGAGAGGATGGGGGATGGCAAAGGCTCAGCCTTGCCTGCCTACATCACGGCAGAGGGTGCAAGTGGAAGGGGGATTTATATTCGGGCTTCCACTCAACCAAATCCCATTCATAAGGGGTATGGAAGGCAGTCCAAGGGAGGAATGGAGAGCACACTCAATGATATGAGGGTACCTCAGGCCAATTCTATAGATTACTCGTAGGGTCAAATGTAGAACAATGGCCAG
>NC_090744.1:53284253-53291753 GCF_036898095.1 Palaemon carinicauda | reverse complement strand
GGTGAATAGCAGCAAGTATCCTTCTTGACAGTGTATTGGCCATCTGATTAATTTTTCCAGGAATGTGTTAAAGGGTGCAACTGTAATCAGCCATGGCTCAAAGATTCCAGCATTGATGGGTGGACCAGGAATAAATGAATGTGTAAGTACAGAAGCGGGTAGTGACGGCAGTCTTAGAGATGTCTGCTGAGTTCATGGGCACCTGATAATACTCCTGCAAAAAGTCGAGTGTAAATAGCTCCTTTTCATTATGCAAATAGAATGTAACATCGGCAGTGTTGAGGAGGGGAAGTGATCTAGTTCTGTTTGTATGTTCAGATGGCTGTAATCACCACAATGGCACAGAGAGCCATTCTTTTTAAGGACAATGTGCAAGAATGACGACCATGGGCTTATTTCTTTTTAGCAAAGGCTCATTTCATCCATTTCGGATAAACTCATGAAGTATATTGTTACCAACATTATTGAGGGAGATACCGACACTATTTTGTACAAAAAAAGGAAATTTGGATGTATTTGCAAATAGAAAAAAAAAAACAACACTCAAAAAGTTATACATAACCCCGAAAAACTGGAAATTAGCATGGCCTTAATCAGTTTTAGATTTTTTTTTTCTTAATTCCCTCAAGTTTTACAGGGATGCTAACATCATTAATGGAGAAAAATATTTTACCCGCGCTATTTTGGAAAAAAAAATAAATAAATAAATGAAAGAAAAAAGGATTTATTATTTGTGAAAAACAATAAAAAAAACAATACATAATCCCGAAGTTTTGAACTATAGAAATCATTTATATTAGCATTAATAAAAACAGATTCAGAGATGCACTCAAGCTTTACATTGCCATGAACTTGTTATTTAGAGTAATGGGCACCGTCGTTCAATTAGTTCATTATGTATGTTGCATAAGATTTTTCATAACTCTGACCATCCTTTATATTCAGATCTCCCTGGACAATTCTATCCTGTTCGTAATACTAGGCAGGCAGTTAATTCTAATAGCCAGGCCTTCTCCATCATGAGGCTCAATACTACGCAGTATTCTAGAAGTTTTATTCCAGTTGTTACCAAGTTGTGGAATTATCTTCCTAATCAGGTAGTTGAATCAGTAGAACTTCAAAAGTTCAAAGTTGGAGACAATATTTTTATGCTGACCAGGCTTATATGAGTCTTTTTATAGTTTATATAAGACATATGTGTTTTTGACGTTGTTAATAGTTTATATAGGACATATCTGTTTTGACGCTGTTACTGTTTTTAGAATGATATATTGTTAATTTATTCTCATCATTTATTTATTTCCTTATTTCCTTTCCTCACTGCGCTATTTTTCCCTGTTAGAGCCCTTGGGCTTATAGCATCTTACTTTTCCAACTAGGGTTGTAGCTTGGCTAGTAATAATAATAATAATAATAATAATAATAATAATAATAGAAATAATAATAAAAATAATAATAATAATAATAATAATAATAATAATAATAATAGTAGTTAATTCTGTAATAGTCCTCACCAGTCAAAGAACTTTTATCAAAACTGAATGAGAAATAGGAATAATTTGTCATATTCTGAAACTGATTATATTAACCTTTAAAATACAACATTAGGTGTAAGATGCTCCGAAAAATAAACGTTGATGGAAATTATATATTGATTCTGCGAGACTTTGCTGAAGCAACCTTATTAGTAGCATCATCGCGCTCAATATGGTAATAAATAATACCTAGGCGTCAAGACTATCCTGTTTCATTGAGGCTCTAAGAAAAGCCATGATAAATTTAAGTTTGCTGAACGAACATTACAGCTTACCATTGAAATTACTATAGTGAGCATAAGCTGGATTACCACTCTTAAGGTGGTGAAAACCTTTTCATCATCATATTGTATAATGAAATGGATAAGCTTATCTGATGTGGAAATCCAAACATCGGTTTTACTTACGAGGTGGATTTTGCAGTCTAAGAAGTCTTCATAGAGTTCTTTGAATTCTAAATAAATACTGTGGAATTTGCCAACATGTAAACAGTTTTCCTTCATTCTCTCATTTGCGTCTATGGCCGTAGATGTCAGGGTGTCAGAAAACATCGTAGCACTTAAATCATTCTCTTATGATCCTGTAATCTTGAACTTTTAACTTTTTTAATAATTCGTTTTACATCTAGCAGAAACTGAAACATGGTGTCTAGATCTTCAAGTGTTGCGCTTCATTGTTCCGTTACAGTATACAGTCTATTTATTGTAACTTTTATTAGAAAAATTATCTCTTGTTTTCACACTAATTTCTACATCAGTAGCTGTTTCTTCTCGCTTCCCTTTCTTTGTTCTGGTCCTCATCTCTACCATAGCATCATATATCTCACTTAGTTCTAATAGTGCACCGAAAGACTCTATAGATTGCTTCTCAATTTTGATTGAAATGTATTTTAATTGCTTTTAAGTCTTTGGCAACATTATGGAAGTTTATTTTATGGTCTTGAATTGTCTTTTGCGTGCAGTCTGTTTTTGATAATATAAGATTCTGAAAGAAAAGTAATACAAGGAAAGGAAAGGTAAGAGCCCGGTGCAGCAGCTGACTAGTTTCACTTCTTTTGTCTCTAATTCTCTTTCAGATAAGAAGACAATTCTTTCAGTAGAATGAAAATGTCATCAAAGCGGTGACAAATTTGTTTTCAGCTAGCTCTTCTCGTGCACTCAATCGGTTTCAGATTCCGATGTTAGTGTGATTAGCATAGGTTTCCTCAGCTTGTCCCATCGCATTGTTAAGTGTGAGAATAAATTGTATATTGCATCTAATGTGCCCTAAAATGCTACTGTAACTGATTCTTCACTGACTACATGTATACCAGTTATATTAAATGAGTGGTTGTCACAACTAGTTGTTCTTTTTAATGATCCTCTGCTCCAGACCAGATTTGTGATCTAACCTAACTGCAATCACTCTACCAAGAAAATGAGTTTTATTTGGTGGGTTAACCGACAGCCATCCTCCAAAATTCGATTTCACATTACTATTTTTGAAGGACCATCTCTCTCTCTCTCTCTCTCTCTCTCTCTCTCTCTCTCTCTCTCTCTCTCTCTCTCTCTCTCTCTCTCTCTCTCTCTTCAGTTATTTAAATATGCCAGTATTTTCTATTTTCGCACTGTATATCAAGCCAAAACCTAGTGAATGGGATCTATGAGTGTTGGTTAAAATAACCAAAAAAAAAAAAAAGAGACCCGACTGATTTCAATAATTACAGAGATATCACTATCAAATGAGTTGTCTATCTAACTTCTTTTTCACTCGTTTTGTTTTTATAGTTTATATAGAAAATATTTATTTTAATGTTGCTATTCTTAAAATATTTTATTTTTCCTATTTCCTTTCCTCACTGAGCTATTTTCCCTGTTGGGGCCCCTGTGCTTATAGCATCTTGCTTTTCCAAATAGGGTTGTAGCTTAAAAAACTAATAATAATAATAATAATAATAATAATAATAATAATAATAATAATAATAATAATAATATTAAAGAGAGAATTGACAAAGATTGATGAAAACCTGAGAGTTGAACAAGCAAGATTTCCAAAAGGTTGAAGTTTTACTGACCAAATTTTTCATTTTACGACATGTGCTACAGTAATATGTAGAATATAGACATATACTGGATGGTATTTGTGGTGTTTGAAAAAGCATTTGAGTGCCCTTCGCCATTATGGAGTTCCTCTTAAGTATGTAAATTTGATTAAGTCTGTCCATGAGCATAACTAGTGCAAAGTTAATGTTAGTAGAGTGGTATAAAATTAATTTACAGAAAATAGTAAAATACTCCAAGGGGATGTGTTGTCATTTAAGTTACTTATCCTCCTTATGAATTTTGTAATGCTTAGAATAGTTTTGGATGGTGGAGAAGGATTGGAATGGATTGATAACAGGAAATTGGCTGACCTTGAGTATGTTGATTACAATGCACTTATTAGCAGACACCCAGGGACTTGCAAAGCTTTCTTACCACAATGCATGAAATATAACATGAAGTTGGACTCAAGATAAATAAAACAAAGGCTGAGATGCTGGGACGGAAAATACAAGGGAAGATGAAGTATCATTGGAAGGAGAAAGGATTGATGAGGAGGGGATTATTTAGATATTCAAGACCTATGATCTCTATTACAAGGCCTTCAGAATTGGAATTTAATATAAGATTAAAAAAAAAATCAGTCAATGGCTAGGTTAAGTAAAATTTGGAAAGCAAATCGCCTAAAATTACATATGAAAATCCGGCTATATATCAGTTTAGTGATATCGGTGTTACTCTATGGGCATGAGTCATGGTATGAAAATGAAATAATATCCAACAGATTTTGTACATTATAGAACAAAGCTAACAGATGAATATTGGGAGTTAAATGGCTGGGCAGGATTAGAAAAGAAACTATAAAAGAGTGCCATATGCGGATAAGGTCACGGTTACAGGTAGATGGAGACGGTTTAGGCATGCTCGCCGTACTTCCAAAGAGAGATTAATTCACCTAACTTTCAACTGTTCCCCATAATGCACTAGAGGAGTTGGAAGACCATAACTTATATGTAAGTGTGTGCGTGCATGTGTATGTGTGTAAGAGAGTGTGATTTGTGATACAATTTACGTAATACAATTTCTCTTTCACAGTTTCCTGTAAGGCTCATAACTGTTACCCAGGTTCATTTTGGCCCCCCTTAAGGTTGGTTCTAGCAGAGAGGCTATGTGAATGGAAGCAAAGTATATTCAACAGATAACGAGTTTATATACCAGAAGTTTAAAGCAAGAGTGTTACAATAATTCTAATAAACGAAAACATGCGATGGCAAACTTATCACTATGGAGAGAGCGAGAGATGAAAATGAAAGCGATTTTATTTTATGAACGTGTATAAAACCTGTGTAATACAAAACATAATATTTAACATAACTATGGAAGTCTGAATTTCTTTGTGTTCCTTTTCCAATATGTGATTCGCTTCTGATATGGTCAGTGGCTTATTATGAGAAATAAAACTTCCTCTGTAACTTATCTGGATAGTATCTTATCCGATAACCAATATCTTTGTTTCTTAAATCAAATGTTCCTGTCTTTCATGTCCCACCAAAGAAAAAGTTACTAATTGGTGTACCATTATTTGCTCTTCCCTCCAAATGTCTTCCGAAACATCAACCATCCACCGGTATTGTTTCTTGCAAATAAGGAATCACTTTGCAGAAATCCTTTTGTTTTATATCTTCACGCAATCTAAAAACGTAATCTTAAATTCGTAATGAGGTTCTTTGCTAATTCATGAATATAATGTTGTCTGTGCAGGTAATCTTAAATTTTCACCATAACCACTTCACATAAATCTTTTATTTTTATTACTTAATAAGTACCTTAAAAGGGTACTCGTGGTATTACCTCAGGAATGTTAAAAAAGAAAAGAAAAAATTAAAATAAAAAAAAAAACATATATCGAATGAAAACAATATGGAAAAATTTTAAGTCTGTTTTTCATATCTTATTTTGTTTTATATATCATTATCTGTCTACGTTATAATTCATTATTTTTTTTTTTTATTTCGTGGATGGCTGTCAATGTACATGAAAAGTCTAATTGATAGGCTTCCACAAATTCTATATTATTATTATCATTTTTTTTTTTTTTGGTAAAATGTTATCATTCCCTAATCACCTGATCCTTTGTGATTAGCTAAACTTCCTCCTTGAAATATATAATTCATTTGATTAAAGCAAATTATAACATGATGATTGTAAGAAAATGATTAGCAGCAAATTTTCATTGATGCAAAGCTTCCAAAATGCTCTTGATAACTGAATTTCGTAAACTCATGCACTACCAGTAATGATTTTAATCAGTTAAGAGATCAGCTTCTCCCTCTATTACATAGAAATGATATCAAAGGAATTGATTTTTACAAATAACTCTTTTTGCATGAAAGTAAAAGGATACATTGAAGTATATATTTGCCGCATAATTAATGTCAACAATAAAAACAAAGGTGAAAATTATCGTGCATCTTTCCTAACAAAATTGATTATAAAATCAAATCAAGCTAATTTAATTGAAGTATGGTCTATACTATATCTCTTGATTTTAGCATCTAGTGTAATGAAAAACATGGATCAAACACGGAAAAAAGAAAATATTATATTGTTGTGTTTGGTATTTAAAAATATTACAATATTCTGTAGATTAGAATGTATAAAATCTGGTCAAAGGGCGTTTAGCCAGTAAAGTATCAAGGGTTATTTTTTCTTTTCTTTTTTTTCAAAATTTCATTAACTTACAGAAATTTCAAAATAAAGCCAGATAAAAAAGACAAAAAAAATATAAATTCTTAATTCTTTAGTTTTCAGAAACCACACTTTTACACATATTAATAAATATTATATTAATGTATTTGGTATCGAAATAATCGCAATTTTATAGATTAACATATCTTGGGTCCTCTTAAGTGTCGTTTGTATAATTTATTTCTTGTGCAGCTAGTTAAGTAATAAGGAACATTTAGCCAAAATTTTCCTAATTTACACAGAGTTCAAAATAAAGCAATGTTGAACATCCTTATTACTCATTTCTTAGGGTTTCATAAAACGAACTTATTACCAGATTGGCTTTGCGAATTAAATGCTTATTAATGAGGTCATTTATAATGAAATATTTTTTTTTTTTTTTAATTCCACTGTTCGGAAGTCCTAACAATTCACAAATATTGTCTTTGTTAGCTATAGCCAACTTTAACATTACTGGCCCATACACTCTATTTCAAGACATCCAACACCAGTATTGAGGCTCATCAATGATTTCCAGTCAATTATTTATAGATGAACGCTAAGGGATTTGATATGGTGATAGTTTTTTTGCTGCAAAGCGTATGAATAAGTTGTAGCAAAGCTCTAAAGGAGGATTTCCCTCATGCCCCCTTGCACCTATGGAAGAATGAAACAGAAATAAACTTCTCTCTTGAAAAGTCTCCCAATACGCAATGCCATTTTCATTAGTTCAAGTTACATATCGAAACACTGATAAAGCTACAAATGAACAGTTAGTGTTTTTATTTAAAAAAGAAAAAAAATAATATCTGATTGTAAAATGGCCATTTTTTTCCGTTGTAGCCATATCATTTTTAATATCTCAGAAATATGTCTTCTGCCACTTCTTCATAAGCGAAGTCTTTCCTTGAAACTTTTTGCGTATAGGAATTAACGCACATGAAAAATAGATATCATATATATCCTTTTTTAGCAAAATAAATTTTAAGCAAATACTATTACACATGGTAAAACTTCCTGCAAAGAAAGGTGAGTGGAGAATTCACTTAATATTTAATAGAATTTTCTTATATATGACTTGCCCAATATATTTTATTACACATAATTTATTTCCAGTGTAGGTTAGGTCAGACAACTTGATAAATATACTTACCTTGGCTATAAATCGCTGATATCGTATCGCAACCAGACTTGGCATAGATGAAAAGATTTCTTTT
>NC_090744.1:53266753-53279253 GCF_036898095.1 Palaemon carinicauda | reverse complement strand
TATCATGATCTTCCTATTACTATTGAAATCTACTAATAGACTTTGTTATTGCATTTATTTTTATTGGTCCATAAAATTCCCAGACCTAAGGGCATTTTTTTGTGGCATTATGCTGTCAAATTAATTTATGACTGCCATGAAAGTAAAAAGACATTTAACATCAAAACGTATGCACCTCTCGTAGAAACCTGTTAATTACTTTTAAAGAGTTTTGTAATATAGCAAATATCTCAGTCTTAGGTTTGAGAAAATAGTTAAATTAACAGGAAAACACAAAACCAAGTTATTTAGTGGTTAAGCAAATGGCAAAACATATAACACCTCATTCAGTGGTGGAGTCCTATTTTCTTCCAACTTGTCGAACTGTAGTGAAAACTTTGGTGATGAAGCTGAAAAAGAAGTAAAGATAATACTTCTCTCGGACGACGCTATGTTTGAAAAAACGGATTTTGATCCTAGTGGAAAATCTACTTTTCGGTGAGAGGGCTATGTTGTCCTGATGGAAGGGTTCCTAATGGTAGCCTTCTAAGGGATATTTGTTACAGTGATACTCTCATAGAAATAAAACCAAAGGTCTCCAGGATTCCAACTCCTGGCACGAGTATCCAATAAAGGATATCATGTAATATCAGGGGACGTATATTTGGATACGCCACATGGCAAACTTCATCCTAAATAGATTTCACATTTCGATGTAAGGGGGAAGAGTGGCAAAAAGGAAGGGATGCCGTTCCAGGTACCCAGTGGATCCCCTTCCCTACTAATACTGTGATGCTATTCCTATTTTTTCTGTTAAGCGTGAATGGCCACAAATAAAGTAATTTTCGGAGGGATCAGCAAGAGGTAGGTTCCATCAGGAAGACATGGCCATCTAACCAAAAAATAGATTTTTCACATTTATGAAAATCCGATTTTTGGGCTCAGTCCATGTCGTGCTGATGGAAGTATGCTAGAAAAAATTCTTGAATTTACTATTAGGTTTGGGTTTGTTTATGTGCCTTTTACCTTGAATAGATTCTCCTTATCTGGTCTACAAGACCTATATGTGGAAATCCAAGGATCTCCCATGCATACCAAACCTGAAGCCGGCTTAGTGCATCCTGTCCCCAGCAGGGAAATGTCGATGTCGACAATAAGGATTCAAGGTTTGTATTTCCCACCGGAAAAAAAAAGGGTAAAGTTTGAGACGTACCCTATTAACCTACCTTAAGTACATAAGGTCATGATTATTCATTTACGAAGGTAATATTGTGACTTCAAGAACCTAAACATCTAAAAGGTTTAGTAAAAACTCTAACATACTTTATTAGCTTATAACTGAGGGAGCAGTAATGACACAAATACAGTTTTAAGTATTTTATTAGCCAACTAGATTATCAAAGTATAGTTACGACAAAGTATGTATCTGATCCAGCATACATAACATCAAACAAATATTTTCTTATATAGAAAATATGTACAAAATACTTTATTAAAATAATGCAACTCAATGAAAGATGTGAAAACAAAATATATCGGACATAGTCAGATGTTCGGAAATGCAAAAAACACCGAAACGCAAACGTTCACTCAGCACTGGTGTAGCAATCAGATATGCACCTACTCAGAACAGTGCATCAACCATAGTTGTGAGCTGCACAAGTGGGTATGTATAACCACACACACGAAGCACTGTAATGTCCCATAACAGTCCACTGTTCATCGCAGCACTACACAGCAGGTTTAATCATACAACCAGCCGCCACCACAAAAGGTTTTATCTCTTGTACTTGCTTCGGGTAATGTTTATAGAAGACCCTGGATGACTTCCACCCAGTGTGCGAGCGAAGTCTCTCAAAGTCCATATGATGAAAGACGTTCAGCAAAGAAGCAACTTTCCTCAGATTGTGACCCGCGGGTGTACTGTCAGGATCTGCCTTGCGAATAAAGTAAGTGAGCTTCGCTCTCAGTTGTTTTAAAGACAGGTTTGATCCGGAGGTTTAGCCTCTGAAGAACTGTCCTCCCTTGAAATTTAAAGTTTTTCGAAAATAGACCTTAAGACACTCTACTGAACACGGAGAGGCATCTACCTTCAATGGGCAGATTTTCTTGGTGGGTAGCTCATTCTTAGTAAGAAAGACAGGATCGGGAAACAAATTCAGTTCTCCTGAGTCTAGGAACTGGATATGGCCTTCGTCTTTAGACAAGGTCACTATTTCACTAACTCTAACCCCTGAGGCTATTGTGAACCAAAAGATAACTTTCTGTGTTAAATCTTTTATAGTACAGTTCTCATTATCCTGGTTCGAAGCATAGTGCTACACTTTATCCAAAAACTACGTGATGGGCTTTGTTTGGGCTGTAGGCTTGAGTCTAGCACATGCTTTCGGAATCTTATGAAAGATTTCACCTAAGAGGTCCACTTCGAAAGCATACGAAAGTGGTCTAGCCAGGGCTGACTTGCAAGAAGTAATTATAGTAGAGACAAGGCTTTGCTCGTGGAGGTGTATGAAGAATGCAAGACAGAAGTCTATTGATACCTCTGTCTGTTTCCTTTCTTTCACAAAGGTCACCCATTTCTTCCATGACGATTTGTACTGTCCCCAAGTAGAACATGACTTGTAATCTTTGATGAATTTTACTTTATCCCTTGAGATTGCAAACCTTTTGCTCGCTGCTAAGGCGAGAAAATCATGAGATGTAGGTTGCTGGTTCTCGAGGATGGAACGTAGACAGTCGACATCTGGAGCAGTTGGAACAACACTAGATTCGGCAGTCAGAACAACTTTAGATTCAACTCTAGGACCAGAGGAAACCAATTGCTCTTGGGCCACTTGGGGGCTACCACTGCTGCCGTCCTTCTGAAGGATCTTAGCTTGTCGAGGACTTTTAGCAGGAGATTAGTTGGTGGAAACAGGTAAATGTAATTAGTATTTCTTACATTTGTTTATTAGTATATTTATATATGTATTTATTGAAGTAAGGAGGACTTTTCTCTTAAACTATTAAAATAACTAGTTAAATTACATTTATATGCTTGGTACCATCTAAGTCCTGCTTGCTTACTACGAGCTAAGTAATTAGCTAACAAGCCTGCTAATCACGCCATTTTCTCTTTACTTGGGAGGTTCATGGATATACCCAAGTCAGTCTGGCCTAGCATACCATACCGTCCATATCTTCACTGGCAGTATTTCGGCACGAAGATTTGAGCTGCTAGATTTGTGCTACAAGATTTTTATCATTGAATTTGTGCTGTGCTGCTATTTTACCGAACCATGTTTGGGTTGAGAGATTCAAGTGTTTCCGCATTGACGAAGTTATTCAACATGAACTAACTTCCCTTAATTTGGACTCTGAGCTTCCTTCGGCATGAAACTTTAAACTTCGAGGGCATTCGACTCGTCTCATAGCTTGCATAGATAAAGGTGAGAACCAAGCATTGTTAGGGGTTTCGTAATGTTTTATGGTAATCATTATCCGTTACCTTAAGCCTTCAAAGCACCAATATTAAAATAAATTCCTTCCTCTCTGATAGATATATATATTGTGTACTATTAAACTAATTTTGATACTTGTACAATACTTTCGCTTAGGTATAATTGGTGAAGCTAGGTGGTCCTGGGTTATCATCCTGCGTTCATCTTTCTTATTTATATTATTGGTAAGACTTTATATTAGATTTAATTCGAAGGGTGAATGTTATAGTGAATACATTATACAAAATTATATTGCTTATATTTATAGCTTCAGGACAGTGTTTGATGTCGGAATGTATTTCATTTTCCAGGATATCATTTATCCATATGTTTAATTGAAGTGGCTTAGTCCGAGGATAAATTCCCTGTTTCTTACATTGGCGAGCACTTCCAACATTATCGGTAATGGCTTATTAGGTTTATATAGATCATATATGCAATTTACGATTTATTCATATACTTTGTTCAAATTGACTTTATATAATTTCCTTTCTTTTATTATATTTTGATATATTCCTTTTTGTTGTTTATACAGGTGAGGTTGGAAAAGCTGAATGTAGTTTGGAAATTACCCCTAGATAAAACCACCTTCAAGCAATCGAAATAGAAAATTTATAGCATTTTTATTATTCTGAAATGTTTATAATAAATTTGGTGAATTGTTTTGAAGAGTTTTCCTAACTACCATTGTAAATGTTCAAATTTCAGCTTACCAGTCTAGGGACATGGCAACCATCGCTTCTGCTTGAGGGTCCAGGTAAGGGGCTATATAACGAGATAGTTTCTTGTTATAGCTCATTGCGAAGAGGTTGATCTACAGTTCTGGGACTTCTCCCAAGAGGAAGGAGAATGAGTCTGCATCTAAGGACCATTCTTTGTCTATGGGCTTTTGCCTGGATAGAGCGTCTGCGTCACATTGCGGATCTCTTGTAGATGAATTGCTGATAAGTGCAATCTCTTCTTCCTTGCTAGGTAGAAGATGGCTAACATTACACTTTTCTATCACCTCGTTGTCCAGGACCAACCTGATGTGGGTTGATCTGCGAGGAGATAGTTTCTTCAACATCAGGAACACTGCTATAGCTTCCAAAATGTTGATATGCAACTTTCTGAACTGGCGCGACCAAGTCCCTTGCATCATCCTGTCGTGAGAATGACCTCCCCATTCTTCCAAGGAGGCCTCCATATGGATAACTACCGATGGTTGTGGTGGTTTTAGGGGAACTATCCGCACTACACTCTTGGCTGTGGACCACGGCTTTAATTGTCTGCGCAACAAGGCCGGAGTCAACCTTAGTTGGTCTCTTCGAGCGTTCAATGCGTATTTCCTCCAGATTCCTGGCGCATATTTTAAACGTGCCTTTAGCACTGGGTCTGTCACTGCTGCGAACTGTAGAGAGCCAAAGACTCTTTCCTGTTGGCGTCTTGAAATCCTCTAATAACGGATTAGTCTCCTGATAGACCCCACTATCTCTCTCCTCTTCTTAGATGGAATGGAGAGTCGGTGTGACTTCAAGTTCCATTGAATTCCCAAGTACTGGAACTGTTGAGCTGGAGTGAAACGAAACTTCTTGCAGTTGATTTTGAAGCCGAAGTGTTCCACATACTGGATCACTTTTTCAGCTGCCTGTAGACAATTAATCTTGGATGCTACCAATACCAACGAATCGTCTAAGTAAGCTACCACTTGATCACCTTTGGTGTGTAGCTGTTGAATGATTCTGTCTGCTAGCTTTGTGAATATCCTTGGGGCTTCGTTCAGTCCTAAGGGCATTGCTCTAGAGACAAACTTCTTCTGTAGTCTAAATCCTAGGTAGGGGGAATAGAGGCGACTCATTGGGAGATGCTAGTAAGCAACTGCCAGGTTTATTGAGACAATGAATGCCCCTTTTGGCAGAGAGGTCCTTATGTGTTGCAAAGTATGCATCGGGAACTTAATGTTCTCGATGAACTTGTTGAGTGAAGACAAGTCTAGAATAACTCTAAATTTGTCTGAGTCTTTCTTCGGAAAGCAAAACAGCCTTCCCTGGAACTTGATGGACTTTGCTCTCTTTATCAACTTCTTGGTCAAGAGTTCTGAGATATATTCTTCTAGCAAGCTGGTGGAGTGTTGGGAGAATTCTGGAAAACAGGATGGAGTTTAGCTCCATATCCACCTGAGTCCATTCGTAATTGGGCTGTGGGCCCATGGATCGAAGGTCCAGTGATCCCAAAAATGATGGAGTCTGCCCCCTACCTTAAACCTCTTATTGCTCAGGGGGTCCTGCAGGCTTACCTCTGCGACCACATCCTCCTCGGCCCCGAGAGAAACTACTTTTTGGAGGACCTCTCCTGGAACCTCTTCCTTTCTGGTTGGGACGAAAGGAAGTCAACTGGTTCTCAAAGGTAGGGTTAAACACAGGTGACTGAGTTACCAGCTGTTGAGGGACCAGCTGGACGGTGGTCTGAGGCATTGTGGTCATGGTCATAGCGGGAACTTCCGCAGGTCTTCTATGTCTTCTTGCACTATTGTTCCTGGGTTGGGGACCTCCCTCCGTAGATGATTTCCTCTTCGAGGACATGCCGCATTTTTGGAGAAGGTTCCTGCCAGTGCAATGACCTCTTGGACCAGATTTTGTGGAAAGAGGTCTTTACCCCAGATGTTCGAAGTAATCAACCTCCGTGCTTCGTGCCGGATGGTCACTGTAGCTAGGACGAACTATCTGCAAGCTCTCCTCGTCCTGAGGTAAGCGTAAAAGTCCTTCACAAGGGTACCCATGTGAGACTTGGCTTGGAAAAGGAAGATTTCTGGGGCATTAAGCTTGCTAGCCCTTAGTTCCAAGCAGTTCTGATGAGAGAGAGAGGCCGCAAATGGTCTTTTGATGCTGTCTTAATGACTCCTGTTCCTTCTTCAGAAGATGGCCTGGCAACTTAGGAAGGCTCTCGTTGAACTGCTGTCCAACGATCTCCGGCTCTAGTTTGGAGATGGAGAAGGTTAGGTGGACATCCTTCCACTGTCCTTCACTAGTAGGCAGTGCGAGGGAGGATGGCTTGCATTCTTTCAAAGTCGGGCAGGGTTTTCCTTTGTCGGCAGCCTTGACAACAGAGTCGAATTCTTTCTCTGTAAAGGGAAAGGAGATCGAGGAAGGGGGAAGAAAGGTAGCGTGCTTCTTACTCAGGACTGAAACTTCAGAATCAGAATATTCGCCTCCTTTCAGAGTCTTCAGAAGGATGGCCTGTGCCTTATCGTGTTCAAACACGAAGGCTTAATTAGGGACCGTTTCTTCTCGGGTTGCATTCTCGTCTCGCAGTCTCACATAGCACTTGGGATAAGCAGACAAGTTAGGCCAGAACTCGAAGTCCTCAATAGGTCTGGCTCCCAGCTTCTCAGAATCGAACAGTTTCCCGTCCATAATGGGCATGTGCCCCGCATACCTCCAGGGATTAGTCTCGGAGCAATGAGGGAGATTGGACAGTCTAAGAGGCTTCTTAGCCTTTCCCTTGACGGTACCGAGACGGTCAATCTTCTCCTGCATGGTACTTTGCTGCTGTGTAAACGACTCCGGCATGGTCTTTTGATGCTGTCTAAATGACTCCTGTTCCTTCTTCAGAAGATGGCCTGGCAACATAGGAAGGCTCTCATTGAACTGATGTCCAACGATCTCCGGCTCTAGTTTGGAGAGGGAGAAGGTTAGGTGGACATCCTTCCACTTTCCTTTACTAGTAGGCAGTGCGAGGGAGGATTGCTTGCATTCTTTCAAAGTCGGGCAGGGTTTTCTTTTGTCGGCAGCCTTGACAACAGAGTCGAATGCTTTCTCTGTAAAGGGAAAGGAGATCGAGGAAGGGGGAAGAAAGGTAGCGTGCTTCTTACTCAGGACTGAAACTTCAGAATCAGTATATTCTGTTCCTTTCAGTCTTCAGAAGGATGGCCTGTGCCTTATCGTGTTCAAACTCGAAGGCTTCATCAGGGACCGTTTCTTCTCGGGTTGTAATCTCGTCTCACAGTCTCACATAGCACTTGGGATAAGCAGACAAGTTAGGCCAGAACTCGAAGTCCTCAATAGGTCTGGCTCCCAGCTTCTCAGAATCGAAAAGTTTCCCGTCCATAATGGGCATGTGCCCCGCATACCTCAAGGGATTAGTCTCGGAGCAATGAGGGAGATTGGACAGTCTAAGAGGCTTCTTAGCCTTTCCCTTGACGGTACCGAGACGGTCAATCTTCTCCTGCATGGTACTTTGCTGCTGTCTAAACGACTCAGGCATGGTCTTTTGATGCTGTCTAAATGACTCTTGCATGGCCTTCTGCTCCTGTTGGAACGACTCCATCGTGATTTTAAGAGATGTCAGAGTCTCATCACTCGCACTGGCCTGAGCAACAGGTTGTGGAATCAGTGCAGAGGACGTCGATGGCAATGACTGGTATGTGGCCGAAGCAAAAGGGGGGTCTTCAGTCTCCATTGAGAGGGATTCCTCTTCCTCCATGAGGGGGAAATCCTCGATCTCTTTAGGGAGGCCGTGCAGCAGGCCTTGTTCCGTGTTGGAGGACACTTCTGACTTCCTCTCTTGCTGGATGTCCATGTGCTCTACGATCTTATCGGTGTCGGAGTCAGCCTTCATCTGGATGAAGGGAGACTGAAGCTGTTCCTGGGACACCACCACGCTAGGAAGAGCCTTGGGGAACAATATACACATCAGGGAGTCGTTGGGTAAGAATGGTCCTGGGAGTTCTTCTGGAATCCCCCTACCCACTTACGAAGGGCATCCCTCGCCCTGTCCCTAGTCTCTAGGGTCACTATATATATATATATATATATATATATATATATATATATATATATATATATATATATATATATATATATATATATATATATATATATATATATGTATATATATATATATATATATATATATATATATATATATATATATATATATATATATATATATATAGATATATATATATATATATATATATATATATATATATATATATATATATATATATATATATATATATATATATACATATATATATATATATATATATATATATATATATATATATATATATATATATATATATATATATATATATATATATTCTACTGTATAATTATATTCAGTAAACTGCCGGCAGTAGGTTAGTACCTGATAGTGCTAACCGAAAGAAAGAGAGAAAGATTAAAGAAGGAGAATTTCCCACTATTATGAATGGACATATAGGGGAAAGTATTAGAGGACTATATGTCCAATTACAATCTACTTTCTAGAGTGAAAGTTCCAATGGAAGGGGGAAAAATCTGACAGATTCGGGCTCCCACCCATCTGTATACTAGCCTGCCGCCGGCAATAGAGCTGGCGGCTAAAGAATAGAAATGGTAACTCAAGAGAGAGCTAAGGACTTTCAAAGCTGTCAAAAGACGTCTCAGCCCTCCCTCATTCTTATCAACTTCCTAACGAGGAAGGAAAGTCAGGGAGAAGGCAGCACCTGCCGGTAAATCAACCATCACGGCAAGCCAGGGTGATTGTCAGAACACCAGCGAAAGAATCCTGTGACAACACGCCGTCACATGATGACAATGGTGGAGGGGGCGAGGCTCTTATAATTCATTGTCGTAAGAGCCAGCAGCAAGTTATGTCGCCCTCCTCAAAGCAATGAACTGGGAAATATGACTTCTTGTGCTGACGACACTGCCTTCGGCAAGACAAGGGCACCCTGAGTATGTCACTGTCTGTCTCAAAGCCGGAGGCAGGAAGAACATCGTTCTACTCGACAGCAATGAGGGTAGACAGCGACGGCCGCCTATGCCGGCCGCACCACTCATGGAGGGTAGGAAGGGATTAGCCTCTTCTTTCAGAGAGAGGAAAATTATCGTAACTTATCTGGAATACTCCATAGATTCGAGAGAATATATAAACTCATCAAAATTGAAAAGAAACTATATAGACGGAGGCTAAACATGGGAAAACACTTTTCAAATATTATATACGAGCAAAGGTAATTTTGCTGAGGTAGGAGCCCCGGCAAACGCGATCAAGTATCACCGGGGCTCCAGCCCGAATACGTTACAGTAAAGTCAAATAATAACTTAAAAAGTTAAAACTCATGCATGCAATATCACATTTTATATAAATTGCCTAAATAGCTACATAGTAGCGGGGAAAGGGTCACCAAACTATCTAAATAATATAAGGGGCAACAGTAGTCATTAAATACCTGCCTCCAGTATCGGCAATGCCCACCAAGACACACTTAAATGAATAAATTTTACCCTGAAAAGTCGGACCAAAATTACACCAAGGAAAGATTGAATACTCAACTTTCCAGATGACGAAGATGTTGATGATTGCATGGTGAAATAGATTCCAAATCTCGAAAAAACACCGGGCTAAGGGAGAGCACACACAATCTTAGCAAGGCTACAAGAAAAGGAATGGCGTCACAGTAGTAGTAGGAAAAGGGATCCACCTTGTACCTAGAACGACACACCTTCCTTTTTGCCACTTTTCCCCCTTACATCGAAATGTTAAATCTATTCGGGGTGGAGATTGCCATGTGTCGTATCTAAATATACGTCCCCTGATATTATACGATATCCTTTATTGGATACTCGTGCTAAAAGTCGGAATCCTGGAGACCTTTGGTTTTAGTTCTATGGGAGTATCACTGTAGTAAATATCCCTTAGAAGGCTATATTTAGGAACCCTTCCATCAGCATGACATGGCCTAAGCCCAAAAAGGACTACCATATCGGTAGGCCTACTGACTTCTGCCCAATAACTACATACTACCCCTGCCTTTCCACCTGTTTTTACCAGAATGTTCATTGTTTTGGGTTATGAGAGCTAGTCTGGCCTCTATGTAGCAGTGGCACGTTATAAAACTGCATCCGGGTGTTTATCACCTGTGCCCACCACCTCTCCCTGGTGTACCTTTTGACATGCAAAACTAACTCAGAACATTGTGTGTTTGTATGAATATATCAATGACACCAATAAGAAACTGGTTCAAACTGACATTATCACAGCCTCAGAGCATAAAAACGAGGTCACAGGTCCACAACCGTCGACCCTGTTTCCAACTGATTCCTTTCCCAGTTAATGACTATATAGATTTTTTGTTTCTAAAATCCCATTTACTTATTTAATTGTGTTTATTCCTCCCAGCAAACCTCCAGACACTCATGAATTTGTGAAATTTAAAATTACTAGAAAATAAAGGAAATGCCGTCAACTCTCTAGAAAAAAAAAAATACCACTGACAATTAATCTACTAAAAATAATGTCTCCACTATAGTTGGCAAGCCTTGCTCCCCTCAAACAGGGGTCAACGAGTTTTAAAAGAAAAAATAGGTTTTTCATATAACATACACTACATTAGAAAGACCCAGAGCCACCCCCCCAAACAAAAGAAAAATAATAGTAATAGCTCAACATACATGAATGCCTATTCAAACTCCTTCAAAATAGAAATTAATCCTCAATCAACAATATACATGTCGGTAATCAGGATACATTTTTCAATAGGTATGAAAACTGCATATGATTATTGAGGAAACATATTACAGATACTTAATTCTGGGACAGTAAATGCAGTTAACGTCACAGAAACATCATGTAGTAGTAGGTTGGCCAGGTCAACAGCCGCCTGCTGAGATACTACTGCTGGAGAGTTATGGGGTTCTTTGACTGGCCAGACAGTACTACATTGGATCCTTCTCTCTGGTTACGGTTCTTTCCCTTTGCCTACATAGAGACCGAATAGTCTGGTGTATTCTTTACAGATTCTCCTCTGTCCTCATATACCTGGCAACACTGATATTATCAAAAAATTCTTCTCTAAAGGGGTTAACTACTGCACTGTAATTGTGCAGCGGCTATACTTTGCTCTTGGTAAGGGTAGAAGCGCCTCTTTAGCCATGGTAAGCAGCTCTTCTGAGAGAATGACACTCCAAAATCAAAAAATTAGGTAGTGCCATAGCCTCTGTACCATGGTCTTCCACTATTTTCGGTTAGAGTTCTCTTGCTTGAGGATACACTTGGGCACACTGTTCCATCTGGTTTCTGTTCTTCTAGTTTTGTTAAAGTTTTCTATTGCTTATATAGGACATATTTATTTCAATGTTGTTGCTGTTCTTAAAGTATTTTATTTTTCCTGGTTTCCTTTCCTCACTGGGCTATTTTCTCTGTCGGGGCCCCTGGGTATATAGCATCCTGCTTTTCCAACTAATGTTGTAGCTTAGCATTTATTATTATTATTATTATTATTATTATTAATAATAATAATAATAATAATAATAATAATAATAATAATAATATTAAACGTACACACTGGTTTAGACGTCGGTCTTTCATCCTAAAAAAAGATCTAAGATATAGTACAGTTAAACACAATGCATTACGCAATCATAACATTCCTCATCAAAAAAGAATAAATGCTAACATAAACTCTTCAAAACACCTCTAAAAACGTTTCAAATACATTTCAAGGAGAAATCAATAAAGTAGCATTATTGCATGTGCACAAATTTCCAACAGCAACCCTTTACACATAATTGGGTATTCCTGGGATAGACCTAGTCTTGACTAAATAACAATAATAAACATGACCATAAACCTTCAAAAGAATCAGCAAAAACATCATCATCAAAAAAATACATCAACATATAAAGCTCACCATCAAGCAAAGCACTTCACTAATCATCCTAGGTATACCTGCTCCTCCATCCGAAACACTTTTGCAGGCTTTTGCAATTACTCAAGCTCTGTTCTTCCATTCAGAACACATTTGCAGGCTTATGCAGGTATCCATCAAGTCAAATATCCTTGTCCCTTCACTTGGGACACTTCGGCAGGAATTCATCTAATCATCTGCCCTTGTGTCTTCATTGGCGGGGACTGGCAGTGATCCTACATCCTCAAACCGTCCAAAACAATCGAATCATGACTGTCAACGTGACAAACTAGGAGACACTATTTCTCAATAACTGCAACAGAAGTGTCAAGGATTCCCTAGTTTTAGTCTGTACCTCCAATAAAATAAAATAAAAAAAAAAGATA
>NC_090744.1:53251753-53261753 GCF_036898095.1 Palaemon carinicauda | reverse complement strand
AGACAGTTGATTTATAATAGCCAAAACCCTTGTAATTACAAATTAGATATTTTCATAGAAATATACAGTAGAGTCATAATGAGACCGAAATTAAAAGAAGGATAAGCATGAGATGGGGATATTTTGATGAATAATATGATGTTATCAAAAGAAAATGCCACTTTTTTCTAAAAAAAAGAGTATTTAGTGAGGGGGTCCTACCAGTATCAACTTATGAACCAGAAACTTAGAGCCTTACTAAATCCTAAGAACACAAGGTACTCAAAAGTCGAAGTGCTATGGAGAGAATAATGATGGGAATAATACTACGAAACAGAAAAAGAGACACATCGATAAGAGAGCAAACTAAAGTAGAAGATATTCTAACAACTTATAAGAAAAAGAAATACACATGGTAGCACATATAATGAGAATGGCAGATAATAGAAGGGCATTAATGATAACAGAATGTGTGGATATAGATGGCAAAAAGAATAAAGGGAAGGAAGAAAAGACGATGGATTGACAAAGTAAGATAATTGGTGGCTACAGGCTAGAATAGAAAGTCCGTAAACAAACGCAAGTGGTAGAAAAATTTTGAGACATTATTATTATTATTATTATTATTATTATTATTATTATTATTATTATTATTATTATTATTATTATTATACAGGGAAAAGTACCCAAATGTGAAAGGAAACAAGGGAATGAGTTAACTATGTTACAATGTAGTGATTAATTAGAATAAGAACTCGTGAGCACTCTAATAACATTAAAATAGATCATCATAATATGAACTATGAAACTTGGAGAAAAAAAAAAAAAAAAAAAAAAAAAACGGAAAATAGATAACACAGAATAGTGTGCTGTATTGACTATTTTATTGTTTCTCCTAAACTTATGAGTAGTATTACGGATTTTAATGTTGAGCAATATGACAGGTGTCTGTCCGATACTCACTCGGCCGTCTCTATGGTATTACGGTTGGAGGAGACTTGTAATATGAGACCACTGGAAATACAGAAGGAGGAAAATTTAGATTTAGATAGCAAGGAAACCCATGATATGAATAATTCCGAATATGAAGAACTTGAAACAAAATGGACAAATGACATAAGAAATGAGTACAAGGAAGCATTCAGTACTAGAGATATTAACTTATTAGACCAAAAATTAGATTCACTGAACCCCTTGAATGTAACCAAGAATATTATGGATGATATTGTAAAAGATTTAAGAAAATTATATATTGACCCTGCTAAACTCATTGGCATTTGTAAAAAAGTTTATCAAAATAAACCTAAAACTAGGGATTGCAAAAAGGTTGGCCAACCATGGTTTGACAAAGACTGTTCTAGTAAAAAAACTGAATATATGAAAGTAAAAAACAGTCTTAAGAAAATCAAAACAAATGACGCTAGAAACGAACTGAAAACTAGAGCTAAGACATATAAGAGAATAATTAATAAAGCTAAGAAATCTTTCAGAAAAAAATTCATAGAAATGTTAGAAATCTGAGAAAAGGTATTAGTAAGGATTATTAGGATTTGTGGGAGAATACTGATAAAAGTGAGCTGATTTGTAAAATTGCACTTAAAACATTTCGAGATTATTTTGCTAAACTCAGTCGAGGTAATGTTGAACCTGATGAGAGTGAACACCCTGATAATTTTGACCCAAGCATTATTAACCAGTTTGTTAACGAAGAATTAAATAGAGTTTTTACAGTAGATGAGATACAAATTCAAATTAGAAAACTTAAGAGTAGAAAAGCATGAGGTATTGATAATATTATAAATGATTTCCTTAAAAACTGTCCTCATGATATGCTGAATGTTAAATGCAAAATTTTCAACATTGTGTTGATCTCCTCAGTTGTTCCACATTATTGGTGTTTAGGGATAATAAAACCCATATTCAAGAAAAAAGGATCCCCTGACGACCCAAATACCTATAGGGGTATCACACTACTGAGCTGTGTAGCGAAGCTTTTTACCGCTTGTGTCAATAAAAGGTTGACTGATTAAATTGACAGCACTGGTCAACTTGGTGAGGAGCAGGCTGGTTTCAGGGAGGGATATAGTACTCTAGATCATATTTTTGTATTGCATTCACTTCTTAATTTCTATCTCCATCAAAAAAAGAGAATATACTGTTTGTTCGTTGATTACAGAAAAGCATTCGATTTGGTTGACAGGTCGTCCTTGTGGGGAAAAGTAATCTCACATGGCATTAATGGTAATATTATTGCTGTCATATATAATATGTATAATAATGCAAAACCATGTGTAAAGTAGAATCACAAAATTTCTAGCTTTTTCGAATGTAACATAGGTGTAAGACAAGGTGAGAATCTTTCCCCATTACTTTTTGCATCTACCTAAATGATTTCGAGTCTTTTCTTACCAGGGGGTATAATGGGATGGATATGTGTTCAAGAGAAATAAATGAAAAATTAAGTAGTATTGATATAGAAATGTTTTTGCATATTTATGTTTTACTTTATACTGATGATACTATTGTAATGGCTGAATCCCCAAAGGAATTACAAAACGCCTTAAACAAAGTAAAAGAATATTGTGATTCTTGGAAACTTCAAATTAATGTTTCAAAAACTAAAGTAGTTGTATTTTCTAGAGGAAAAGTTAGAAATGTCACGAATTTTAAATATGGCGAGGAGAGCATCGAAATTGTAGATGATTATATTTACCTTGGTACTAAGTTCAATTATAATAGTAAAATGGATGAAGCTATTAATTTAAGAAATAAGTCATTCAAGCACGTAGAGTATTATTTGGTATGTTAATTAAATTAAAAAAACTTGAATTACCCATTGATATCAACTGTGATCTATTCGATGCTCTAGTTGTACCAATGTTGACTTACGGTTGTGAAATATGGGGTTACCACAAACTAGATCATGTTGAAACATTTGACAAGAAGTTCATGAAAAATCAGATCTGTGTAAACAAGCGAACAGCAAACTGCATGGTATATGGGGATCTTGGCAGATTCAAAATTGAAATATCTATTTGCAAACGAATGATTTGATTTTGGTTGAGAATTTTAAAATCAAAGGCGTCTAATTTGTCAAATGTTTTTTATCGTTTTCTTGGAATTCTTTACGAGTATAAGTCTAGTTGGATCCATAAAATCAAAACTATCCTTTATTCATGTGGTATGTCAAATATATGGAAGCATCCAGAAAATATCAATCACACGTGGATAATAAATAGCCTAGAAATGAAACTCAAAGATATGGAGAGACAACAGTGGCATGCAGAAATAGAGAAAAATATATTGTGTAGTAACTATAAACTTTTTAAGACTGAATTTGGCCAAGAAAAGTATATTATAAATTTAGATATACCAGAAAGAATTGCCCTTAGTAAATATGGGTGTGGTACCCACAAACTTCCTGTAACAACTGAAAGATATTCTAGCCAGGAGAATCAGCACCCTTGCACACTATGCAACGGCATTGAAGTTGGGGATGAATACCATTATGTTTTAGTTTGTCCTGTGATTAGAGAGATAAGAAAGAGATTCCTAAAGCCCTACTATTGTAGAAGACCTACCAGTTTTAAATTCAGTCTGCTCCTCAATACAAGTAGTGCTAGAGAACTGAAAAGACTTGCAAAGTTTGCTAACCTTATAATGTCTTTATTTTAGATTTAATACTTTCTAGGATTTTCATTATTCTAGTATTGTTTTTCAATGTATGTACTTTCCTTTGTTAGAATACCTTTTATGCTTTAATTATGTACTCGCTAAATATATGTGTACATAAATATAGTTGTAATCTATTGGTCTCTTCTTTTTGTAGTTTTTGCGTAAAATATATATATTTGTGTAATTTTGTAATTCTCATACTCCGGAAGGGGTCGATAGAATAAAATTTGCCTTTGCAAATTTGCCTTTGTGCCCGAGTTTACTCTCAAGCAAGTCACTCTACCTTAAGGCAGTAGACGACCACGGTACAGATGCTCTGACACTACCAGAGACTAGAGAATAATTTGTTTGGTTTTGGAGTGTCCTCCTAAAAGACCTGCTAGCCATAACGGAAGTCTTTTCACCCTTACCAAAAGGACTGTAGCCACTGGATAATTACAGTATAGTAGTTAACCAGTGGAACAATGAATTGTTTGGTAATCTCAGTGTTGTCAGGTGTATGGAAATAAGGGAGAATGTGGAAAGAAAGGATGAAATTATTCAGAGTTTCTGTAGGCAAAGGAAAAATGAGCAGTGACCAAACAGAATGATCCAATGTAGTATGGCCAGATTAGTCAGATGACCTAAAAACTCTCTATTGGTATTATCTCAACTGATGGATAGTGCTCTGGCCAACCTACTACCTACTCTAAAGCAATACACTCTTGTGTGACTCAGCCTGAATAAGATTGTTCTGAATACTTGCCTCGGTTTTATCAATAATAAATTGATGCTTTGGAAGAGTGCAAGAAAAAAAAAAGAAAAAAAAAAGAGAACATTTTGATTCCTGCTGAAGGCATAAATGCAAATAAGACGCAAAGAAACTACTTTGTAGTTGGCAAGGTGTTCTGTCTGGTCATCAGTAAATCATTTTATATCACATCGCATTGGAATGGCTCCTGTTTGCTTTACTTTCATATGATTGTAATACTTACTATTGTCAAAATATAAACCAGGCATTGTGTTTTTGTATTCATAAAGGAAATTAATAGACCTATATTGGGCCTATTATTCAAGTTTTTTAATTACGTGGATAATCACTAAGGATCTGTTTTATAAAATTTTCTCCTAGGCGGGTCTCTGTTCAAGTTTTGGCATGTATTTATAAAGAACCCATGATAAAGCTATATAAATATAGCTTTGATAATATACAAATATTCAATACATATTAAAGAACATCTTTTTATTATTATTATTATTTTTATTATTATTTTTTTTCCAATTTCCAATGTTATTTAATCAGTATTTTAGAAAAGGAAAGATTAACCTCTGAATTTTTATTTTTAATTCTTGTATGAAGTTTGATATAATGTATGATTTGCTCATAATGAATTTACTTGTCTTTTCGTCGAAGTTTGTGCCTGAACACTGCACTGAGAAATAGGGGGTGGATATAAAGCTAGTTAGTTAGCATATATAGTTGAATATCTATTAACGCTAAATTGAACCTCTGTTCCTTAACCGTAATACAGGTGTCATTAGAGATTGTACAATCAACCAATGCAGGGGTTTCTCAAAACCTGAAGATTCTATGAGTCAAATAATTTCTTGTTATTAGGCTCTTCATTTATGTTGAATAATCCTTCAAGATGTGAATGAAAAGAAAACAAAATATGTTGATATTAATATGATTAACTTGCAATTAAGCTATGATCGATAGAAAGTAGTCTGTTGAAATAAGAAAAATTATTACAAAATGAAACGTGATGACTTAAAGCAAACACTTATACTGCCAAGTACAATAAAACTGTATCTTCAGTTGTACATAACTATGAAACCTAATAATTTATGTGCTGAGTGTAATGATATTTTCTAAGCGTTTTATAAAGTTTTACCTTTTAAAACGGTCAAAATCAAGTATGTGTAAAAGAAATTAAAAAAGAACATTTACATCCTTATGCTTTCCAAGACTCAAGAACTTTTCTTGACATAAATAAACTGCAATGCTACAGAGATTTTGGAAACATGAATAATATTAAAGCATAAAAGGATGAACGTAGGAGCTTTTCGAGGATATTTCTATGCTACCTTGAGACCAAAAAAAAACTTTAAATGTGAGCGAAAGGATTGTCTCCCCTCAAGAAACAATTATTGCTTGAATATTTCTACAAAATTTATTTTAATTTGAACAATATATTTTTGGGAGTTCATATGGGATTGATGTGGTTTCATTCCAACTCTAGTTTTATCACTTATCCTGTCTCTCTCTCTCTCTCTCTCTCTCTCTCTCTCTCTCTCTCTCTCTCTCTCTCTCTCTCTCTGCTAGCGGACGTTCCTTTATGAATTGCTTTAATTGATATCCACTTGACGTATATCTCTTGTCCTCTTAATTGACACAATATGTAATTAGCTCTTTTTTTCTCAATAACTGAGAGAGAATTTTGAAAATAGAAATGATTTAATCAAAAACATAGAAAAAACGGGAAATGATTAATTGCTTAAAAAAAAAAATTGTTTATACCAAATAAAATAGTTTTATAATTCTTTATTCGTTAGCAAACTACATCTTTCCTATTCTATTAGCTATAAGGAATGATTAATAAGATTTTTATTAGGAAAATAATTAGGATTCAGAAAAAGAAAGAAGTTAAGGTAGTAAATTTCTATCATTCAGAGCAGGAAAAGCGAAACATATTTCATAAGTTTGAAGTAGATGAAATTAACAGCATTGCGTTTCAAATATTTTCTGCAGAGGTTTAGAGTGAATGTTATGACGACTAAGAAAAGATACTGGATATGGATAAGTGAACAAAAATCTTGTATGGGGAATATGGAATAGGAAGACTTTTATGGTTTAGATATAAATGAAGTGATACTTTTTTACTTACATTTCTTCATATCTTTCTTTGTGAAGAAATGGAAAATGTATTTCTATTAATATGGATATTCTTTACATATAATTTTCAATAATGATTTTCTTTTTTTGTGAATCCAAAACCTACTATTGTATTGTGTGAGTAAAAAAAGAAGAATGAAGAGACCGAGATATCCCCATATCCTACAGGATAAACAATACCAACGTTTCCAGATAGACTACGCTCCATGTGTCAGCCACCTTCGATTCCTACAGAATCTGCTGATTTGCATGGAACCCAGTCTAAATATCGTGCAGGACAGGTTTTTCCTCGCAACGAGAATTGCCCATCTATCCGTACAACGTTAAGAAAGTCAAGCCATCTATGGCAGAAAATTGCTAGAAAGATCTTCCCCCCCCCCCCCCCCCCGCCCCAAAGGAGGAAATTCTAGTATTGAAAACTTCTGATCTAAAGTAAGGTTATTGAAATGCATAATAATTACAATAAGAAATTTTATACGTATTTCCAACAAATTTTAACAGTTTTTTTTTCCTTTTCTTTCTTTATTGCGAGGCTTAAGATGATACTGAAATTTTATTCTCTCTCTCATAAGGATCTCTGGTTCATTTGATTGAATACTAGCGCAGAAGTTATTAAAGATTTAAAAAAAATTATAATAGTATTAAAAACGATATCAATATTGATCTAGTTATGATAATTCTGAAGATAAAAACAAATATATAATGCTATATATATATGTATATATATATTTATATATATATATATATATATATATATATATATATATATATATATATATATATATATATATATATATATATATATATTTCTATATATATATATATATATATATATATATATATTTCTATATATATATATATATATATATATATTCTATATATATATGTATATTTACATATATATATATATATATATATATATATATATATATATATATATATATATATATATATATATATATGTATCTCTCTCTCTCTCTCTCTCTCTCTCTCTCTCTCTCTCTCTCTCTCTCTCTCTCTCTCTCTCTATATATATATATATATATATATATATATATATATATATATATATATATATATATATATATATATATTATTCTTCAATAAAACTGAATTGCTGCATTATGCGAGTCAGCACTGTTACGTTAGTGACCAGTTTTATTTTAAAAATAAAGTTTGTTTTCGAAACATGCTTGGGTAGAAAACTTGCCAAGCAACATCAGCTTTTCCATTCTAATTGTGTTATTGGTTGAGAGTGAGTAAATTAGAAATAGCAAAAGTTTTTCGGGTGAATATTTTGAAGAATCATTATTTCTTCATTATACTTCCTTGAAGTCGCAAACGGTCCTGAAAGCGTTCAATATTCTTTCCCTTTTCTGACTGCTTGTTTCCAAATGGAATGAAAGGCCCTCAGACAGAGGGTCCAAGTAAAACAAACAAAAATTTATATATACACATATATATATATATATATATATATATATATATATATATATATATATATATATATATATATATGTGTGTGTGTGTGTGTGTGTATGTATATATATACATATATATATATATATATATATATATATATATATATATATATATATATATATATGTATATATATATATATATATATATATATATATATATATATACATATATATATATGTGTGTATATATATATATATATATATATATATATATATATATATATATATATATATTGCAAGAAAACATTTAAAATCTGGTCCTTTTTTCCCTAAATTCTACGACATTGCCCAACTCCACCTCATAATTATCCTTAAGTCTCGAATGCATGAATAATGACTTTTGACTCTGAAAGTATAAGTACATTTAGTGAACTTAAGTAACACACAAAAATACCGTGCTTACAATAAGTGTGCAGTTCTTCTGGTGGAAGAATCCCTAGAATCAACTAGGTCGGATTTTTCGTGTTTGAAAACAGTAAATCATTTGCTTGAGTTACTTTTTCAGATAAATATTTCTGGTACAATATAAAAATCACAACAGTTATGATTTATCTCAAGTTCTGAGGGGAAATCTTAAAATTTAATTACATGGGTTTCATTAATAAATTTTCCAATGCTTTAACCTGAAAGAATAATTCTTCTTTTATCTCGACTCTAATAGGATATCCCTTTTTATTTGAAATGACTAAATAACTGATATATTACATCTAAAGAACTATTTTCTTTACTAAAAAAAAAATCCCATTTACACATATAATATTAGTTTTATAATATTTCACTCCGAGACTTCTTTTCGTGTGAGTAACAAATTTCATTTACGTGGTATATAGCCCTAGTGCATAGAACTGGAAAGGTTTCTTTACACAAATATGTAAATATATTCATATAAAGGAATTTTCATCATCAATGGTGATGTTGAAGTTAGCAACATTCGTTCGACGCCAATGGCTGCTTTCTTTATAGAGACATGGGATTAACATAAGACTCTCTCCTTGTTTTAAACAGATTATTACGTAATACTAGAAATTAGCATATTAATCTTCCACTGCTCTTAGGGAGTTACTGAGTTATTGTGTTCATTTCTTATATTAACCAGCGCGGATCTTGAGTGAGCGAGGGGGCTGTTAGGTAATAACAGCGAGGTGAGATGAATGCATATGAATTTATTCAACAAGACAACAAGATTATATACAGGTAGATTGACACAGAATTCAAACAGTACAAAACATTCGACAGGGAGCTCCAACGGGTTCCTATTACCAGTACGGGGACAGCGAGGGATAAACAAAAACAATCCCGTTATAAGTACAAGCGTGTATGAAAAGTATGCGATAAAAGATATAAAATTTTATGTCTTAAATAATTAATGGTATTTCATTCTCTTTAAAAGAGTGAAACAAATGATGAGATAATGGAAAGATACGGAAACGTTTACTGATAATTGTGATCAATGTCTTGATTATTGCACTTTTATTTTACACAGGAAGACAATTCAATATGTTAATATTTCTAAATTTGCAAGTGAATGATAGATGGAACTAGAAATTTTCAATGGTTATATTAAAGTTTCCCAATTTCAGTGCAACGAAGGGATTCACTTTACTTGGCCATTGGTTGATCTCTGTTAATAAGATTAACGATAGTTTTCCTCAAGTTTACGGGCATAACTTCATAACTTTGATGGTTAGGTGTGATCATTAGCACGGACAGAGGATTTTCTAAATTTATATTTGCAAAGTACTATCTTTGGCTTTAATATAACGATGGTCTCCCAGGTTCCTATTCAGTTGGTATGGATAGATACCTCACACGGACTTGAAATTAATTAGTTATGGGAAGATAACACTTTCTGAACTCACAGCCGGAAAGGGGAATAGTTGGCGACTTGATATATTCTCAGCCTATGAATCTCATAAAACACGTTTGACCGAATAATCGCTGGAGTGAACTTTCCTGATAATTATCTCCTCAACAAGAAAACGTATCATC
>NC_090744.1:53236753-53241753 GCF_036898095.1 Palaemon carinicauda | reverse complement strand
CTCTGGAAAGTTGAGTATTATCTTTACTATGTATAAATGTAAGCTCTTGTCGTTTTGAATTAAATCAAAAGTGATATTAACGTAAACAAGAGCTGTTGCCTACCGGAGGCATCCTGGATGCTATCGCTCGCTCTTATGGGTCATTTAATTAGGTAGAGCGACATTCCCGGTTTGTTATGCTTTAATAATCTAGCTATTTAACTCCTCAAGGTATGCTTATATTGTACCGTCAGTTTTCAGCTCGGTGATTTCGACACGGGCTGAGGTACCGATCTTGCCCTTCGCGAGTCTTCGTAGCCTAGACGTCTGGGACCGGTACTTCCATGCATGATATAAGTTTTTCTGAGTGTTATATTATTGAAGCTATAGGTAAATATTTTATACATGTAAGATATTGTTGAATGTTTTTTCCAAGATTGTATACGAGAGAGTTTCGGTGATTAGGTGATCGATTCTCACCTTGCCCAGTCTAGTATTCCAGGTACAGTAGTATACTTTCTCACAAACCCGATTCTTCCTTTCTCCTCCGGAGGCCAAGTTCAATCCCTCTCTCCCTCTGAATGCCCTCGGCCTAATCCTAGTGGTTCTACCTGTATATTAATCCAGGTATTACTATTCTAGGATATGTCTGTCCTGCCCTGATAACCAGAGTGATTGGTTTTTGGGTTTGGGCAGAACTTCAGAGTTTTTGGTCTGTGGTCTGCTTCTTCCTAGCATGGAGAATGAGTCTCCTTTGCTAGGCTAGGGACGGACACAGGAAGCTTTGCTTCCCTAGTCCAGGTCGGAAGGATTCTGTAAGAGATGATTCCCTCCTCTAGTGGCCTAGCAGACTGTCCTGTGTTGTTTTTTTCTCGGGCTGGAGAATGAGTTTTCTCGGTTGCCCGGTGAAATAACTTCACCTAACATTGTTCTGGTTGGGAGGAGGATAGCAAGCATTGCCAGTCTTCCTCCCTAATAGACAACTCTTGGTTAGGATGAGCTTCTTTAACTGCTGAGTGTGTCTCTTGGTAGAACGAAAGCTTTAGAACCCTTATCCCTTCCCCACCTCTCTTTCTTTTATTTTCTTTTGGCCATAGTCCTTCTTCCGTACCTAGCATAGGTTAGGATGGAGGACCGTCTCAGCTCTTCCGGCTGGCATTACGTGTCAGCCGGCAGAGACCCTTTTGTTCTTTGCAGAGTGAACCCCAGACCTCCCTTGGTCTCTCTTCCATGTCTGCCGGTAGAAACCGGCAGGCTATGGATTTTTGGAAGCCTGAATGCTACATTCTCCCCTTCCATAAGCTCACTCTTTCTGTATGGAAGGTCGTATGGCATGCCGCCTTAAAGCCTTACATCCATACTGTTTCTTTGACTATTGTGTTGCACCCCTATCCCGGCTGCCGGCTTGACAGCCGACATCCGGGCAAGTAGAGGTTCTCTGGTTCTTGGCTACTGTCGGCAGGCATGGGTTTTATTACCTTTGCCGGCAGGCAGTGGAAACACGGCCCAAATCTGCTGGCCACTACGATTAGCGGCCGTCAGCCGGGTATTGGTGTTTTCAGCCGTCGGCTGGCAATGATTAATGGCCGGCACACAGTCGCGAATCAGTGGGCTGCCGCCTATTAGTTAAAGATAGTATATCTTTGAACTATGCAGGGGTAGATGCCGGCCGGCACGTGCTGGCTGGCACAACAGCATGCGATGTACAGTAGTTGCTATATTCGTAGTGTAGTACACACTGCATTAGTAGAAACTGCAGTACAGAGTTTGTGATAACACTAAAGTTCTTCATCATACTTAATGTTATCTTGTACAGCCTTTTGTTAAGACCGTACATTATATAGAAAGTAATTAAAACTACATATTAGATTTCCGTTTAGGAAATTACATAAGGTATTCTAGTATAGAATTAACTTTAGCTTTAATATCTTGGGAGGTTACAGCAATTGAATGGACAGGAAATACAAGTATGTGTCTTTCCTTCTTTCTTTTATAGCTTTTCTATATAAGCTAAATGTTTCAATATAAGTGAAAAGCCTTCACTTGATACTCATGGATTTTTTCTTCTCTTTACATGAGAACCATCCAAAGTACGGGAGTGTGTTCTGTAATGTCCGCAGTAAGAACTTCTGTGGACATCAACATTGCAGGAGGCACGCAGTATGCGCAGCCTCCAGGGGTGATCTCCGATATTGGGACCCTTAGGTTTGTACAGTATGTTCTAACCTGATTACCGAGGCTTTTGACGACCCCAAGTCGACGGAGTTAAGGGATGCTACCAGGGAAAAGTTACGATCCTGGTGAGGGGTTTTCAGAAAAACCCTTCAGTCCCCTACCTTCCAAATGAGAAGATGAGGGCCTACCTTTTCCATAAAGCATCAGCCGATGCAGTCATTCCTCAGCCTCAGGTGGAGATACAACTGCCCAGAATCCGGTAGATTCTGAAGTCTCTGCCGCCCTTCAAGATATCCAATTGGATGATAGGATGTCGGAGGTGTCGGATTCTACAGAGAAGGACCTTCTAGGAGAAGGTCAAGAGGAGGAGCTGTACCCCGCTCCTCAAGTAGAAGAGGAAGAAATAGATGAGGTGTCGGTTACATCGGTTCCGCACCCAGAACCTGTTTCCTCTACATTGCCTGCTATCCCAGATGATCTAGGAAGGACTTTTTCTTTTATTGTTGAGATGATCCAACAAATTCAGAAAAATAAGGATGAGAAGGAGGCTGCAATGAAACTGGAGATACGTAGACTTGCAGCATCACGTGGGCCCCAGAACCGACTCAACGTGAAGGATCTTCCTTTTTGCTCGGATACCAATCCTTCGAGGTATGCCGAACACATGCCAATGACAATCAGGAAGATCGTCATATCTGAAAATTTGGGAGCAATTCCCCTGGAAGATGTGGAATTTTGTCCCATTAAAGATTCCTACTCGGACTGTTATGTCCACCTTAGGAAGGAGCCAGCCTCAAAAGAGGAGACTGAGCCGAAGGAGGTCATAGTTTTTGACCATAGTAAACCTCAGGCATTACTATCGACCTCGATGAAAGAGAGGGGCTTCACGAACTCAAAGGTGCTAGCCTTGAGTAAAAAGCTTCCCTCCTTTGTGGCCTCTCCTACCAGAGCCTTTACCTTCATGGAAAAAGGATATACGGCAGCCTTAAATTCGGTGGAGGCAGGGAAACCATGGCCCTTCTTGGAAGAGTGCAAGCCATTATCTCTAACCTTGCCCTTGGACCAAGGAGACTGGAAGAACGTACACCTTACCTTCTCAGTCGGGAAGCTGGAAGCTGATATTGCTGAACAGCAGTTTGGTGAGAAACTCCCTAAACTGTCGGAGGTTTTCTTGCGCAGAGAGCAAGAGACGAAGGAAAGACTTGCGGCATCGATGTCGTTGAAAACGACATTAGAAATAATGCCAAGTGACCCCAAGATCCAGGACATGTTCATGGTAGTGGCCAAAACCCATCTGGCCACAGTTACGTAGGATCTCTATAGCTTTATTAAAGCTAGGAAAGCCTGTAGAGAGTTCGTGTTCGCCTCGGCTGCGGTGAGGCACGAACCGAGGAAACTGATCTCCTCTCGTATCTGGGGTAATGACCTCTTTCCCAACGATGTGTTTAAAGAGGTAGTAGACAAAGCTGCCACAGAGAATAGGAACCTTCTCAAAAAATGGGGCTTAGATCTTTAGAGGAAGTCTTCTCAGGATGAGGGTCCCCAACCCAAGAGAAGACAAAAAGGCCTAAGCCATCTTCTTCGCCGGCAATACCTTACCGACAGCATCAACAGCAACAACTTTCTGTGACCGCGGTGCCTCAAATAATGACACAACCTCCAACCACTTACCAGCTGGTACCTCAACAACTCGCCAGTTTTTAACCCAGCCTTCGAAAGGCAGACTTCTTCCTTTCGTTCGAAAGCTAGAGGAATAGCCAGAGGTTCTTCTAGACGCCTTTCAAGAGGAAGGGGATCCATGGGAGGACGCGGTCAAGGAGGCAAGGCCTCGGATCCACAACAGCAGAAGTGAGATGCTTCTAACAGGAGGGAGGCTACAGCTATTTAGTTATCGCTGGACCTTTGATCCCTGGGCCCACAGCCTAATAAAGAGTGGACTAGGTTGGAGTTGGAGCAGCCCTCCACCTCAACTTCCTCAATTCTCCCAACACTCAACCCCCGTTTTGGAAGAATACATCCAAGAGCTCTTAGACAAAAGAGTAATCAGGAAAGTTAAGTCCATCAAATTCCAAAGGAGGCTGTTTTGTGTTCCAAAGAAGGACTCAGAAAAACTCAGAGTCATTCTAGACTTGACACCACTCAACAAGTTCATAGTGAACTATAAGTTCAGAATGCTCACACTTCAACACATAAGGACCCTACTGCCCAAAAGGGCATATACTGTCTATATAGACCTGTCTGACGCTTATTGGCATGTTCCAATTAATCGTCACCTCTCCTCCTACCTAGGCTTCAAGTTACATAGAATACTTTACGCCTTCAGAACCATGCCTTTCGGGCTAAACATACCCCAAGGATTTTCACGAAGCTCGCGAACGCACCCGTCCATCAATTACGCCTTAAGGGGGTCCAAGTTGTAGCCTACTTGGACGAGTGGCTAGTGTGGGCAGCATCCAGGACAGAATGCATGCAAGCTTCTTGGATAGTGATCCAGTTCCTTGATCACTATCAATATAAAAAGGCTCGACATTCTCCAGCTCAAAAATTTCAGTGGTTGGGAATTCACTGGAATTTGTACTCACATCGACTTTCCATTCCTGGGAAGAAGAGGAAAGAAATAGCAGGATCTGTCAAGAGACTGCGGAAATCCAAACGGATATCAAGACGCGAACAGGAGAGAGAGCTGGGCTCTTTACAGTTTGCTTCAATAACAGATCCAGTGCTAAGAGCAACAGGAGTCTGGAGGAAATACGCATCAAACGCGCGAAGAGATCTAATAAGACCTCTACCGACTCGACTGCGAGCGCTTCTCAAGCCGTGGTCCAATGCCAAGCAACTGAAGAAAT
>NC_090744.1:53226753-53231753 GCF_036898095.1 Palaemon carinicauda | reverse complement strand
TAGATAACTTTGAGCCCGAGGTTTCTCCTCTGAACAACTGCCCTCCCATAAAGTCTGAAGTTCTATGAAAATAGATCTTTAGGCACTCCACTGGACATAGAGATACATCTTCCTTCAGAAAGCAGATTCTCTAGGGACCCCACCTGAATGTGGGTAGCTTGTTTATGGTAAGAAACGTTGGGTCTGGAAATAGATTCAGTTAACAATAGTAGTGTGTCGGCTGCTGACCCTTTCCTCCTCACTAAGGAGAGAAAATCATGAGATGTAGGTTCCTGGTGTTCTGTGATGAAGTGAAGACAGTCGACTTCTGTACTCGCTGAGAAAGGGATGGATCCGGTAGCGATACAAATTTTAGTCATAGTTCCAATGCCAGAGGGAACCACATGCTATTTGGCCACTTGTGGGCCACTATTGCCACCTTCCCTTTGAAGGATCTCAGTTTGTCAAGGACCTTCAAAAGGAGGTTGTGCAGAGGGAACAGATAAATACTGGACCATCTGTTCCAGTGTAGGGACATAGCGTCCACAGCCTCCGCTATTGGATCCTCGTATGGGGACACATGACGATCTATTTTCTTGTTGTCTTTTGTCGCAAAGAGGTCTATCTGCAACTAAGGAACTTGACTCCAGATAAAGGAGAATGATCCTGCGTCTAGGGACCATTCTGACTCTATTGGTGTAAACCTGGATAGAGCGTCCGCTGTCACATTGCGGAACATTGAATGTGAACTGCTGACAGGTGCCATTTCTTCCTTTCTGCCAAACGAAAAATGGCCAACATCACTTGGTTGATTTGAGGTGACCTCGACCCTTGTCGATTCAGGCATCTCACTATCACCTCGGTGTCTAGAACCAGTCTTTTTTGGGTCGAGTGGCGAGTAAAAACTTTCTTTAAAGTCAGAAGTACTGCCATATCTTCTAAAAAGTTGATGTGAAATGACTTGAAAAGATTGGACCAAGCTCCTTGGACACTCTTCTGATGAGAGTGACCTCCCAGCCCTCCTTTGAAGCGTGTGTGTGGATAGTTAGCGACGGGGGAGGAAGTTGAAGAAGTATTGATTTCTTCAGTTGCTTGGCATTGGACCACGGCTTGAGGAGCGTTCGCAGTCGAGTCGGTAGAGGTCTTATTAGATCTCTTCGCGCGTTTGATGCGTATTTCCTTCAGACTCCTGTTGCATCCTTTAGCTGTGCTCTTAGCACTGGATCTGTTATTTGAAGCAAACTGTAGAGAGCCCAGCACCCTCTCCTGTTCGCGTCTTGATGTCTGTTTGGATTTCAGCAGTCTCTTGACAGATCCTGCTATCTCTTTCCTCTTCTTCCCAGGAATGGAAAGTCGATGTGACTCCAAATTCCAGTCGATTCCCAACCACTGATATTTTTGAGCTGGAGAAAGTCGAGACTTTTTGATGTTGATCTTGAATCCCAGATGTTACAGGAACTGGATCACAATCTTAGAAGCTTGCATGCATTCTGTCCTGGATGCTGCCCACACCGCCACTCGTCCAAGTAGGCGACTACTTAGACCCCCTTAAGGCGTAATTGATGGACGGCTGCGTTCGCGAGCTTCGTGAAAATCCTTGGGGCTATGTTTAGCCTGAAAGGCATGGCTCTGAAGGCGTAAAGTTTTTTATGTAACTTGAAGCCTAGGTAGGAGGAGAGGTGACGATTAATAGGAATGTGCCAATAAGCGTCAGACAAGTCTATAGAGACATTATATGCCCTTTTGGGCAGTAGGGTCCTTATGTGTTGAAGTGTGAGCATTCTGAACTTATAGTTCACTATGAACTTGTTGAGTGGCGACAAGTCTAGAATGACTCTGAGGTTTTCTGAGTCCTTCTTCGGAACACAAAACAGTCTCCCTTGAAATTTGAAGGACTTAACTTTCCGGATTACTATTTTGTCTAAGAGCTCTCGGACATATTCTTCCAGAACGGGGGTTGAGTATTGGGAGAATTGAGGAAGTTGAGGTGGAAGACTGCCCCAACTCCAACCTAGTCCATTCTTTATTAGGCTGTGGGCCCAGGGATCAAAGGTCCAGCGATCCCTAAATAGGTTTAGCCTCTCTCCAACTGGAAGAATCTCACTTCTGCTGTTGTGGACCTGAGGCCTTGCCTCCTTGACCGCGTCCTCCCATGGATCCCCTTCCTCTTGAAGGGCATCTAGAAGACCCTCTGGCTGTTCCTCTAGCCTTCGAAGGAAAGGAAGAAGTCTGCCTTTCGAAGGCTAAGTTAAAAACTGGCGACTGAATCGCCACTTGTTGAGGTACCAGCTGGTACGTGATTGGAGGTTGTGCCGTTATCTGAAGCACCGCGGTCACAGGAAGTTGTTGCTGTTGTTGCTGTCGGTGAGGTATAGCCGGCCGAGAGGATGGCCTACGCCTTTTTGTCTTCCTCTTGGGTTGGGGACCCTCATCCTGAGAAGACTTTCTCTTAAGATCTAAGCCCCATTTTTTGAGAAGGTTCCTATTCTCTGTGGCGGCCTTGTCTACTACCTCTTTAACCACATCGTGGGGAAAGAGGTCATTACCCCAGATACGAGAGGAGATCAGTTTCCTCGGTTCGTGCCTCACCGCAGCCGAGGCAAACACAAACTCTCTACAGGCTTTCCTAGCTTTAATAAAGCTATAGAGATCCTTCGTAACTGTGGCCAGATGGGTTTTGGCCACTACCATGAACATGTCCTGGATCTTGGGGTCACTTGCCATCGTTTCTAATGTCGTTTGCAATGACATCGATGCCGCAAGTCTTTCCTTCGTCTCTTGCTCTCTGTGCAAGAGAAACTCCGACAGTTTAGGGAGTTTCTCACCAAACTGACTTTCAGCAACATCAGCTTCCAGCTTCCCGACTGAGAAGGTAACGTGTACGTCCTTCCAGTCTCCTTGGTCCAAGGACAAGGTCAGAGATAACGGCTTGCACTCCTCTAAGGAGGGCCATGGTTTCCCTGCCTCCAGCGCTGTTAATGCTGCCTTATATCCTTTTTCCATGAAGGGAAAGGCTTTGGTAGGAGAGGCCACAAAGGAGGGAAGCTTCTTACTCAAGGCTAGCACCTTTGAGTTCGTGAAGCCCCTCTCTTTCATCGAAGTCGATAGTAACGCCTGAGGTTTACTATGGTCAAAAACTATGACCTCCTTCGGCTCAGTCTCCTCCTTTGAGGCTGGTTCCTTCCTAAGGCGGACATAACAGTGCGAGTAGGAATCTTTGTTGGGCCCAAATTCTACCTTTTCCAGGGGAATTGCTCTCAACTTTTCAAATATGACGATCTTCCCGATTGTCATTAGCATGTGTTCGGCATACCTCGAAAGATTGGTATCCGAACACAAAGGAAGATCCCTCACGTTGAGTCGGTTCTGGGGCCCACGTTATGCTGCAAGTCTACGTATCTCCAGTGTCATTGCAGCTTCCTTCTCATCATTCTTCTTCTGAATTTTTTGGATCATCTCAACAATAGAAGAAAGAGTCCTTCCCAGATCATCTGGGATAGCAGACAATGTAGAGGGAACAGGTTATGGGTCCAGAACCGATGTAACTGACACCTCGTCGATTTCTTCCTCTTCTACTTGAGGAGCCTGGTACAGCTCCTCCTCTTGACCTTCTCCTAGAAGGGCTTTCTCTGTAGAATCCGACACCTCCGACATCCTATCGTCCAGTTAGATGTCTTGAAGGGCAGCCGAGACATCAGAATCTACCGGAATCTGGGCAGTTGGTATCTCCACCTGAGGCTGAGGAATAACTGCATCGGTTGATGCTTTAGGGAAATGGTAGGCCCTCATCATCTACTTGGAAGGTAGTGCCTGAGGGGTCTTTCTGAAAAAGTCTCACCAAGGATCGTAACTTTTCCCTGGTAGCATCCCTTGACTCCGTCGACTTGGGGTCGTCAAAAGCCTCGGATATCAGGCTAGAACATACTGTACAAACCTGAGGGTCCCAATACCGGTGATCACCTCTGGAGGCTGCGCATGCTGCGTGCCTACTGCAATGTTGATGTTCACAGAAGTTCTTACTGTGGACATTACAGAACACACTCCCGCACTTCGGATGGTCCTCATGTAAGGAGAAGAAAAATCAGTGAGTATCAAGTGAAGGCTTTTCACTTATATTGAAACATTTAGCTTATATAGAAAAGCTATAAAAGAAAGAAGGAAAGACACATACTTGTATTTCATGTCCCGTCAATTGCTGTAACTTCCCAAGATATTAAAACTACGGTTAATTCTATACTAGAATACCTTATGTAATTTCCTAAACGGAAATTTAATGTGTAGTTTTAATATACAGGATCGAAAGAATACAGGAAGAACTCACTTTTTATATATTGTACAGTCTCAACAAAAGGCTGTACAAGATAACATTAAGTATGATGAAGAACTTTAGTGTTATCACAAACTCTGTACAGCAGTTTCTACTAATACAGTGTGTACTACACAACGAATATAGCAACTACTGTACATCGCATGCTGTTGTGCCAGCCACCACGCGCCGGTACGTGCCGGCCGGCATCTACCCCTGTATAGTTCAAAGATATACTATCCTTAACTTAGTAGGCGGCAGCCCACTGATTCGCGATTGTGTGCCGGCCGGCAGCAGAAAACACTAATACCCGATTTCCGGCCGCTAATCAAAGTAACCAGCAGATTCAGCCTGTGTTTCCACTGCCGGCAGGCAAAGGTAATAATACCCATGCTCGCCGGCAGTAGCTAAGAACCAGAGAACCTCCACCTGCCCGGCTGTCGGCTGTTAAACTGGCAGCCGGGTTAGGGGTACCACACAATAGTCAGAGAAACAGAATGGATGTAAGGTTTAAGGCGGCATTGCCATACAACCTTCCACCCAGAAAGAGTGAACTTATGGAAGGGGAGGATGTAGCATTCAGGCTTCCAAAGAATCCATGGCCTGCCGGGCTCTACCGGCAGACATGGGAGGGAGACTAAGGGAGGTCTGGGGTTCACTCTGCAAAGAACAAATGGTCTCTGCCGGCCGACACGTAATGCCAGCCAGCAGAGAG
>NC_090744.1:53209253-53216753 GCF_036898095.1 Palaemon carinicauda | reverse complement strand
TGAGTGAATTGCTAATCTTTGTTAAAGGAAACTCCGAATTCTCATTTAGAATTTTTCTTTCTTTGTGCTAATTCCTTTTTCTTTCAGAAATTCTCGGGAAATGTTTTGGGATTAGTAACATTGTTTGGGGAATTTTATTATAGATATGCGTTTACGCAGTGGCGTTTGTACTCATATAGATATTTTGATAGAATTGCAAGGGGTCGAAGAGATAGGAAAAAAAAAATACAGCAGTCATGACTCCTCCTGTGAGTCCTTCCCCTGGACCTAGTGGTGTAGGCCAGACTAATCCTCCTCCAATTGTGACGCTTGTAAAGTCAGGTCAGCAATCCTTCCTTTTCAGGGTCGAGTCAACGGGTTCTTGCCACAAAATGTGGAGTCATGGATTTCATCCGTCGATGCCCATTCAAATGCCAAACAAATCGTAGACCCTTTTGTACAATTACAAGAAGCTAAAAGTTTTATAAATTTTTCTAAGGGGGATGCGAGTGCGTAATTAAGAGGGGTTTCATTTCAAGAAGCAGTTACCTGGGATGATTTCAAAGTTAGGTTAAGCGCGATCTATGGGGGTGAGGAAGCCTTGGATGTAGTATTAACGTTACGAAATACAATTAATCAGGCCACTATGAATCGGCTTAATGTTATTGAGAGAGCAGCTCTCATAGCTGATAGGCTTAACGAATATCAGGACATTTTAGGTAATTCCACTTGGGTTACTAACGATAACATCTCCGTGAAAGATTTTTTACGATTAATGTATTTAACTTGCATGACACTTATGTTGCCTGAAGCTTTAGTGCGGTGTTTTGATAAGAAGTTAACGCCTGCAAGTACGGAATTGGATGTCTATGAACAGATAAAGAAACACATGTCCAAGTGTCCAGATCTCGATCCCGTGTTAACTCAAGTTTTTGCAAAGAATGAAACAAAACCACAAACAGTGAACGTAGTTAGCAGTCCAGTAGTGGGGATGACGTGTTATAACTGCAAACGTCAAGGTCACATAAGCGCAGACTGCAGAACGAAATTTTGCTCAATTCACAACACTGCAACGCATTCATATAGTCAATGTTACTCGCGTAAGACACAACAATATCCCAGAAATACACAGTCAATTCCACAGTCAGTTCCATATGGAAATAAAAAGAAAAATCCTCATTTTAACAATAAGAAGAAACAACCAAATGTCAATGCAGTTCAGAGTCCAAAACAAACAAACACTTCTTCAAATATCGCTGAGCCTGGGTCGTCAAACCAAACCTCGCAAGGTCAGACTAATTTTCAGAATGTGCAGAGCAAAGCAAATACCACATAGTTAACTCTAGAGGGGAAGAGAGTGATGTTGGGTCAAGGTCATTCATGTCAACATCAATAGTATTGAATAATCAATTTAATGTTTTATCAGATAATTGTGAGACAATAGATTTTCCTATGAAACACACGGCCGAATTAAGTAAAACAGTGCATGCTCCCGTAGATTTGCAACAAATTCATACAATAATAAGCCAAAATGAGTTACGGCCAACCTTATATGCTGTAAATTTAGAACACAAATCCTTTACGTTATTTTTTGACTCTGGTAGTCCACGTAATATCATGGATTTGAAGACACATCATTTGTTGTTTTCGTACTTTCCGATTGAAAAATCAGGAATTAGACTTTCAGGTATAGGAAATAATGAATTAAATGTCATAGGAATAACTCATGTTCAGTTCAGAGTCGGTAATCGCACGTTTGCCGATACATTTGTTGTTGTAAAAAACATTAATATGTATCCAGCTGTAATTATAGGATACCCATCTATGGGAAATCAAAACATTATCTTAGCTCCTGCCAAGCACGGCGTGTATATCAAAGGGAAATTCTATAAGTCTTCTAATACCTTAAAATCAGTTTTGGATAAAAAGGAGACGACAAATGTAACCGTAACGTACGTTGTAGAACCAATATCTAGTCTCACTAATAAAGAAATAATATACGCGACCCAGCAGAATTCTCGTTCACCCGTAATATCATCTTGCACGCAATCTATCGAACCAAACATACCTTCGAATTTAATAGTGCAAATAAAGAAAACACTACCGGGATCTAAAATATTAATCCTTTCCGATACTTTGAAAACTAACGGATTGTCTGTCACACAAGCTATTTATACAGTAGGCTCACATCAGCAATGTAATATCAAAGTCTGTAATCATTTAAATAACACTTTGGTAATTCACAAAAATCAACATATCTTGGATGTAGAAGTTTATAAACATCGTATTCTTACCATTGCTGAAATCAATCACTCTCAATCAGTTGCGGATGAATCCCTTTTGCGATCTATCAAAAATAAAATCAATAAGGACATTCAAGACCAAGAAATTCAGCAGAAAATTTTTGAACTTTTAACTAAATATCATGATGTTTTTTCCACTACGGATGGATCCTTAGGAAAAACAGATGTGATCGAGCATCAAATAAGGTTAAAGGACAAGCAGAAAATTATATATGTACCCTCGTACAGACTCCCTATGAAATTCCAGAATGAAATAAATGATGAAGTAGGTAAAATGCTAGAAGAAGGAGTCATTAGGAAATCAAACAGCCCTTATAATTTTCCTTTAATAGTTGTACCGAAAAAAGATCGAACATGGCGTATCTGCGTCGACTTTCGTCGTCTAAACGAGGAAACGATCCCTGATCGATTCCCAGTGCCATGTACTGACGATATTTTGTCTTTGTTAGGTCAGAATAAATATTTTACCAGTTTGGACTTACTTAAAGGCTTTCATAAGATATCATTAGAAGAAGATAGTATCCCATACACAGCCTTCAGCACAGCCAGGGGACATTATGAATTTTTACGGATGCCTTTTGGTTTACGTTGTGCTCCTATAACATTTACAAGAATGATTAACATAGTGTTTGGAGACTTGTTAGGGGATATATTGCATGCCTATATGGATGATCTTGTAATCTTTTCCAACACCTTAGAAGAACATCTACGTAAGTTAGAACTAGTACTACAGAGATTAAGACAACATAACTTAAGGGTAAAGATTAGTAAGTGTGAATTTTTCAAAACAGAATTAATATATTTGGGTTTCATGGTGTCAAGCCAAGGTCTTAAAATAGTCCATGATAAGGTGTCGGCTATACGTAATTTTCCCATACCTACTAATGTCAAGGGAATACAACAATTTCTGGGTTGTAGTGGATATTACAGGCGTTTTATACGCAACTATTCAATAATAGCCGCTCCTTTAACTGATCTTACGAAGAAGGGTGTAGATTTCATATGGTCTGAGCAACATCAACAGGCGTTTAATACTTTGAAAGATGAACTGTGTAGTTCTCCTATCTTAAAATTTCCTGACTTCGGTAAGGAATTCTTCATTGCAACAGATGCCTCAGACTTAGGAGTAGGAGGGGTATTGCTTCAGCAATATGATAAACAATTTTTCCCGATAGCTTTCTATTCTCGAAAATTGAGAACTTCCGAAAGTAAGTATGCAGTAATAGACAAGGAAGGGCTAGCTATTGTTAATTCGCTAGTGCATTTTAAGTTCATAATTTACGGTTATCCCGTTAAGGTTCTTACTGACCATAAACCACTAACAGAGTTCTTTAAAGGCTTCAACCACAGCCCTAAACGAACTCGGTGGCATTTGATCATTCAAGATTTTGGCGCAAGAATCGGGTATTTACCTGGGGTAGCAAATATCATTGCGGATGCATTATCACGCAACCCCGTGTCATCTTGTACGGAGCCTTTAGCTGAATTAATAGATATATCAACATCCATGCCTATTGTAAAAACAATATCTGAACAAGAAGATTTAGGCTGGAGCGCGGAATTGTTACAGACTGAGCAAAGAAAAGATCAGAAAATAGAAACAATTATAAATGCTTTGAAAGGCAATCATAAAGAAAAGGAATATATAAAGTATAAGCAGCAGAATCATATAATCAAAGATAATATTCTGTGTAGGACTGTGACAAGGAAAACCCGCAATACACCACATGTAACTAACGACCAGGTAGTAGTACCAATCTCACTTATTTCCACTGTCCTGAATTGGTTGCATTCAAATCCATTACATGGACACCCGGGGTTCTCATTAATGTCACAGAAAGCCAAATCATTGTTTTATTGGCATACAATGCTTACAGATATAAAAAGACACATAGCTAATTGTCGCACATGTCAGGAAAACAAAGGGCATACGAAAACACCTGTCAGCCTAGGAGCTTATCCTGTGCCCAATCAACCCTTTGAAAGAATACATTTAGATTTGTTAACAGGATTTTACGAGTCAGACAGAGGAAATAAGCACCTCTTAGTAATTATAGATGCTTTAACTCGATATACAGAACTAATAGCGCTTAAAACTAAAACTGCGATTGAATGCGCTAGGAAGTTTTACGAGTGTTACATTTGTAAACATGGAATTCCACACATGATAATCTCAGACTCGGGTGGTGAATTTAATAATCACTTTCTTACCTCATTGTGTGAATTCCTCAACATAAAGAAAATAAATACCATGATTTATCACCCAGAGTCGAATGGGCTAGTGGAAAGAGCAAATAGGAAGATATTGAATATATTGAGGGTAACACTAGGGGGATCAGACCCCAACTGGGATATTGCAATACCGGCGGCACTGAGTACTCTGAATCATTCATATCATATATCAATTAAAATGTCACCGCATGAAGCATTGTATGGTACCCCAGTTAGAACGCCTTTCCATGTATTAACGCCTACAACTAATCTATCAAATCCTTTAAAAGAATGTATAAATGCAAGTATAAGTCGATATGATATCCTCCGAAAGAATTTAGAAGAATCACAAATCATAATGAAAAGGAATCATGATAAAACAGCGAAACCAACTAAAACATATACCGTGGGTGATAACGTATATATTAAAATCAATGTACGAAAAGGGCTCAATTATAAACTAACACCTAAGTTTGAAGGCCCATTTAACATTTTGGAAACATTAACGGCCAATAGGTTTAGAGTTCAAAACGTATCCCAACCCACGGATGAGAGAATAGTACCATTGGCTCACATAAGAAATTAAAAAAAAAAGAGAGGAAAAGAAGTGAGGGAAAATTTTTTTTTTATTTTATGTGATTAAAAGTTTTCTTTTTAATACAGGAGTAATTACATATATTTTTCTCGTTACAGGTTTCCAAGATGAATTTTTTGTTGTTGGGAGTGATATTGTTCGCTCAGACATTTTTCTCGTGTGGGATGAGCTCTAAAACTAAAAGTATATATTCTAAATATGGCAATATAGTTGAAAGACAAGAAGACATTTTTATTACATCAACCAACGTAATTGTAGAAGTGAATATGCAAGCAATTTTTCTTCAAGAGAATGATGTCACTAGCTTAAGAACCGCCATTTCAAGGTTTTCTGCATCATTGGATGAGTTGCATAGAAGACATTTTCATTTGACTACAGAGAGTTTGCTTGGATCAACATTAAAAGTTGCAGAGATGCTATCTGATGACTTGAAAAATCAGACTGACGAGACAGGATCTTTGGCTTATGACCTTTTGATGTGGACTGTAGGACACGAACATAAAGAAAGACGGAATCCGTTTATTTATGCTGCATTAAGCATCTTTGGGTCTGTTGCAAGTTTAGGTTTAGGAATTTCCAATCGTCTTAAAATTAGTAATCAAAATAAGAAAATTGAGTTCTTGACTCATGAAGATGAATTGATTATGTCAGAACTAAGGAATCAGTTAGCTTCAATCAATAAAATTATGGATTTAGTAAATGAACATTCAAATAATATCGTTCAGATTATGGAAGTACAGGATTTGTTGGCAACATTAACGTATTATGATTCAAAGATAGATCACATACATAACAGAATTACACATTTCATTGAGAAATCCAAGGATTCTGTAGAAGCTATCACGTTAGCAACTAAAGGTGTATTGTCGCCCCATTTGTTGCCTATAAGTTACTTAAAGTTAATTTTGGAAAACGGAAGGGATAAACTAGGCTATGTTCCTTTGTTAGACGAACATAGGTTAGAATTTTATTACAGTCTAATTACAGTAAACGTAGATAATAACAAGATTATGATTAAAATTCCCTTTGATTCTTCTGATGCCTGGCAATCTTACAGGATATCACCATTTCCGACTTTCATGACGAATCACTCAAATCCAGTAATATCCAGTTTGACAGGACATGTATTGATTTCCCCAGACAAGGAAACATATACGGTCATTAAAGACTTAAATCAATTAAATCACTGTTCAGACGCAATGGATAGAAAAATATGTACAGCTGACTCATTTGAATTCCATAAAAACTTAATGGATTCATGCGAGTTAGGTATAGTGCTAGACGGTGCTCTCTCCCATACAAGTGAAAATTGTCTGGATAAGCTTTATCCCTTTGACAATAATGAGTTCAATTGCAGACTGAACAATGGCTCGTGGATACGATACGACAAGGACGGCTTCAATGTATCATGCCCTGACGGATCCACGTCCTTCACCCACATCTTCGTCGCAGCAGGTGGTTGTATCGGGACTTCCCCTAATTCCATGGTGACTGGTCTACGGACACTCATCAGAGAACGAGCCTACTTCGCGAACTTCACGTGGACCTCTACAATGCCAGCACTCCCTCTCCCGTTTAACAGACATGTGGCAAAGCGGTTGTTGAAACTTACCGAAAAGGACCACCTGTCACCGACTTATAAGGAAATCCTTCACCACATACTACTAGCAGGATTGGCGTTTACGGTGGTGATATTTATCGCCGTGAACATCCTTGTTTGGCGTAGGTTACGGCACAGCATGCAGCTACAAAGGAACGATTTGCCTAGTCCCGACAATACTCCATACTTGATTCAATTCAAAGCCGTTTGAGTGGCCACCTCATTCGCTAAAGGAGTAAATTGTCGGGAAGTGTTTGTAAGAAAAGCTGTTAGTACGCTAGTAATATGTAATTAAAGAAATTTTCTACATTTGCATTGTTAAAAATACATTTAAAACAACATTTAAAAAGAAAAACAAGATATAAATCATTTTTTCTCTCGGCATCTAATAAAAATATATAAGCCGGAATGTTAAAAAGAAAAGAGAAAAAAAAAATTTATATAACAGAATCTATGGGCATCTAATAAAATATATCAGCCCTATATATAAATATATATATATATATATATGTACGAAACCGTGGTACGTGTACGTACCAGGAATTCGTGTTTGTGCACTAAAAAATTGAGTATTATGTTAATATGTTTCTAACAAAGGTAACAATTATTCTTTAACAAGTTACCGAATCATATATAAGTCAGTAGTTTTTTTTTGGTACCATATAATCATTTGATAGCAATGTACCATATATATGATCTTTATTTTATCATGCATTTTTCTTTTTGCTTTGGTAATATCTTTTTTATATGCATTATTGTTATTATTTTTTAATGTGCCTATTTGGACATTCGTCCTCGGTTGATTATGGCTA
>NC_090744.1:53196881-53201881 GCF_036898095.1 Palaemon carinicauda | reverse complement strand
GCTTGTGTTGATGACCTTTCTTTAATTGTGTAATTGTTTTCTTTTACAGGGAGTTTAAGAGTGAGTGTTTATCATTAATTACTGTATTGTTGAGGTTCAGGTGTTATTTCTGTCTGAAACTTGTGTATTAAAATTAAGTATATTTTTGTGGTATTTCCTTTGTCCCCTTGAATTGACTTTGCACTCTTATTGAAATTGTATACTATTCCACCTTTTGTGGACTTAGTATGGTACTTAAGTGAATACTGTTTGAAAAGTTTAGTGTTTTTGTGTGGTGGTCAAGCCATCCATCACAAAATGGTGACCGTGACAGGATATTTTTGTTCCTAAGTATTCACCGGTGTATGTGCAAAGTAAATTCTTGGGGTTGTTTTTCAGGCAGCATATTTTCACCTCCTCGTAGTTTTTTTTTCTTTTTGTAGATTTAGTATTGTGTGAATAATAGTGGTCATCATGGTTAATGTACTAGACCTCCTTAGCGGAGAGGGGTGGCAAGAAAGGCTTGCAGAGTTGAATAGGGAAGATTTGGAAATTGTAGCAGAACATTTTGAATTGGAATATGATGTGTCAATAAGAAAGGGTGTATTGCTATTGCAAATTTATGAATATGTTAAAACTGTAAAGGCTGGTGGGGAACAAGTGAAACCTGATAAAGCACTGTTGTCTGTAGAAATTTTGGATAGGCAAATTGCTCTGAGGCAGATGGAGTTTGATATAGAAAAGTTTAAGGCGGAGGAAAGAGAAAAGGAGAGGCAGCATGAGATTGCCATGAAAAACTCAGGTTCCTCTTCTTCCTCTCCCCCTTCCCCAAATAGGTCAGTAACGCCTGCTATTAATTTAGCGCAGGCTCTCAAATTTGTGCCTAAATTTGAGGAAGACAATATTGCAGAATTTTTTGTATCATTTGAGAGGATTGCAGCAAGGTTGGAGTGGCCCCAAGAGTATTGGACCACTCTTATACAAAGTAAATTGATTGGAAGAGCTCAGAGGGTGTATGTAACTCTGGAGGAGGATCTGTCATCAGATTACGAGTGTGTGAAGGCTATCGTCTTGAAGGCCTATGAGTTAGTCCCTGAAGCCTATAGGCAACGCTTCAGGAACTTAGAAAAAAGCAGGGAGCAAACTTTTATTGAATTCGCAAGATCGAAGGAACAATATGCTAGTGATTGGTTCAAGTCCAAGGAAGTGGTAAATTTTGAGAAATTGAAGGAATTAATGTTGGTGGAGGAGTTCAAGAGGTGTGTTCCGGATAAACTGAAGGTTCACCTCGAAGAGTTAAAACTAGAGACCATTCAGGAGGTAGCCATCGCTAGTGATGAGTATTATTTGTCTCATAAGAGTGAGTTAGGGGGAGTAACAAAAATTGTGAAGTCTGGATGGGGTAAAGTAGGTAGGAATAATAATTCTAACAATAATAATAATAATAATAATGCAGGGATGTTTACTAGAAATAATTATAGAGGTAATGATCAGGGCAATGCCAATACTAATATTAATTTTTCTCCTAACAGGAATAATAGACCTAAGATATATAATCCCGATAAATTGAAAACATTGACGTGCTTCTTTTGCAATAAGAAGGGGCACGTAAAGAGCATGTGTTATGCATTTAGAAACTCACAAAATGCTAATGTTAGGCCAGTCATGGGTGTGGAAGAGAGAGAGAGAGAACCTACCCCAACAACATCCGCTGATCAATGACTACCTGGTTGTTTTGACAGATATTTGTCCTTCGGTAGTGTCTCTTTCGCCAATTCGTCCGAGAAAAGACGTGTGCGTATTTTGCGTGATACCGGTGCAGCTCAATCTTTGATATTAAGGGAGGCATTACCTTGCAATTTTGTACCAAAAAGTGGGGAATTTGTGTTATTGGCTGGTTTTCCCGATACGGTAAAATCGTATGCTATGGAAAATTTTAATTTAATCTGCCTTTCCTTTGCAGGGAATTTGAAATTGGCCATCGTTGATAAATTTCCGGTTAAAAATGTTGATGTTGTGATAGGGAATGATGTTGCTCTGAAGAATAATACTTGTCCCATACTGATAAACCCTGATAGTGAAGTAGCAGCAGTTACTCGTTCTAGTGCTAGAATTGTTGACGCTGCAGAGTCAACAATTGATCTAGATTTAAGTAGTTTAGAACGTAGTGATAGCGTAGTTGTAGATCTTGGGATTTTGAAGGACAAACTGAATTGGACTATTGAAGAGCTAATCAAAGCTCAGAAAAAGGATTTTCGGGATCTCCCTATTGAGTCAGGTGATGTGACTGATATAACCGGTCCCAAATTTAAAATAATTAATAATATTTTATATAGGTTGACTAGGCCTATGGAGGCTGATAACTTTGATTATGAAATTTTGAAACAGATAATGGTTCCATTTGTTTACAGGAATGAGTTGATATCATTGGCGCATGAAAGTGGTTTGGCCGGACATTTTGGCATTCATAAGACTTCTGGCAAGTTGTTAATGAATTATTATTGGCCGAAGTTGAAGGCGGACGTAAAGAAGTTTGTCAATAGCTGTGATGTTTGTCAGAAGGTCGGTAAACCTAATCAGCTTATTCCAAAAGCGCCTCTATGTCCTATTCCAGTGGTTTCCGAACCTTTCACGGAGGTCATTATTGATATTGTTGGACCATTACCAAGGACTCGTAGTGGAAATGAATATATTTTGACTATCATGGATAGGATGTCTCGATATCCCGAGGCAATACCACTACGTACGATAAAAAGTGTTAAAATTGTAGATGTACTAATTGACTTTTTTACCAGGTTTGGGATGCCTAAAATTATTCAATCGGATTGTGGTTCTAATTTTGTTAGCAGGTATTTCAGAGATAAAATGGCAGAGTTAAATATAAAACATGTGACCTCTTCTCCATATCATCCAGAAAGTCAGGGAGCTCTGGAGAGATTTCATCAAACCCTGAAATCGATGGTAAAGAAATATTGTTTGATTAATGGTTCTGAATGGGATAAGGAATTACCTTATTTGTTGTTCGCTTTTCGTTCTGTCCCAAGTCAGTCTTTAGGTTTTTCGCCTTTCAGCCTTGTGTTTGGCCATTGTGTTCGAGGTCCTCTTGATGTTGTTCGAGAGTCCTGGGAGGGAGACGTCCCTGAGATCAATTTATTAGATTATGTGTCTAATCTAGGTGACAAGTTAACAAAGGCTTGGAAATTTGCAGGTGAAAATTTATTGTGTAGCCAAAAAAGAATGAAGTACTTTTTTGACAGAAGGTCTAAAGCACGTGACTTTGCGGTAGGCGACAAAGTTTTGGTTTTGTTACCCATTCCTGGAAATCCATTGAAAGCATCTTTTTCAGGTCCTTGGAAAATTCTGAAAAAAATTAGTGAAGTTAATTATTTAGTAGAGACTCCCGAGAGAAGGAAACCTTTTCAGCTTTGTCACATAAATATGTTGAAGGCTTATGTAGAACGGGAGAAAGTCACTCCCGTGGCAACCGTAGGGAATGCTGTAGTTTCCGAGAACGATAAACTTTTTTCTTTTTCAGAGGGTGAAAGTATTGATGATAATTGTTTTAATGGAAGTGAATGGCGTTCAGATAATAAGAATTCTTTGAAACATTTTTCTGGTATGGTTTCTCATTTAAGTAATGAAGAACAAAAGTCTTTAAAGAAATTGGTATTTAATTATAATGAATTATTTTCGGATGTACCGGGAAGGACTAATGTCCTTGAACATGACGTGGACATAGGTAATGCCACTCCTGTGAAACGAGCGCCTTACAGGTTGAATCCCTTTAAAAATGAGGTTGTGGCAAAGGAAGTTGATTATATGCTAAAACATGACCTAATTGAACCTAGTCAAAGTCCTTGGTCATCCCCTGTTGTATTGGTAAAGAAACCCGACGGTAATTTCAGGTTATGTTTTGATTACCGTAAATTGAATGAAGTGTCTAAGTCTGATTGTTACCCATTACCACGAATTGAGGATTGTATTGATCGTATGGGTAAGGCCAAGTACATTAGTAAATTCGATTTGCTGAAAGGTTATTGGCAGGTTCCTCTTTCGAAGCGGGCAAGGGCCCTGTCCGCTTTCGTAACACCCCAGGGACTATTTCAATGTAAAGTGATGCCGTTTGGTATGAAGAACGCGGCTGCCACCTTTCAGAGGTTAATGAATACTTTAGTCTATGGTTTAGAGGGGTGTGTTGTGTATATTGATGATATTGTTATTTATAGCGATGATTGGGAAACCCATTTAAAACGTATTAGGGCACTATTTGAGGTGTTGAAAAAGGCAAATTTGGTAATTAATTTAAAGAAAAGCGATTTCGCAAAGGCGAAGGTGGTATATTTGGGTCATGAGGTTGGTAATGGTAAAGTTGCTCCTAAGCAAGCAAATATCGAATGTATTGAAAAAATGTTAATCCCCAAGTGCAGGAGGGATGTCAGAAGATTCCTTGGGTTGGGTGGGTACTACCGAAGGTTTGTTAGAAATTTTTCTGACATCGCCGATCCTTTGACTAATCTCTTAAGAAAGAAGGTAGCTTTTGTCTGGACTGATGAAACACAAAGGGCTTTTGATAATTTAAAAAGAGTATTAATTAATTTCCCTGTCTTAAGAGCTCCTGATTTTGACCTTCCTTTTTCTCTTGCCACGGATGCAAGTGACGTTGGTGTAGGAGCGGTGTTGTTGCAGAATGACGAGCAGGGAGTTTCTCATCCTGTCGCATTCTTTTCAAAAAAATTGTCCTCCGCCCAACGTAGGTATTCCACTGTGGAGAAAGAGACTCTTGCTTTACTATTTGCTATTAACCATTTTCAGGTTTATCTCTCCTCCTCAGATACACCTATTAAGGTCTTGACAGACCATAATCCCCTGACCTTCATCAGCAGATACAAAAATAAAAATCAACGATTGATGAGGTGGAGTCTTATGCTGCAAGAATGGAATTTAGAATTTTCCCACATCCCAGGAAAAGATAATATTGTTGCCGATTTTCTCTCTCGCAGCGTTGAATATTAGTTGATTGA
>NC_090744.1:53179381-53191881 GCF_036898095.1 Palaemon carinicauda | reverse complement strand
CATCACCATTGGTGGTGAAAATTCCTTTATATAGATATATGTACATATTTGTGAAAAGAAACCCTTCCAGTTCTATGCACTAGGGCTATATACCACGTAAATAAAATCTGTTACTCACACAAAAAGAAGTCTCGGAGTGAATATTATATGTCTAATATTATGTGTAAATGAAATTTTTTTATCAAAGAAAATAGTTCTTTAGATGTAATATATCAGGTATTTAGTAATTTCAAATAAAAAGGGATATCATATTAGAATTGAAACAAAAGAAAAATTATTCTTTCAAGTTAAAGTATTGGAAAAATTAACTAATGAAACCCATGTGATTAATTTTCAAGATTTCCCCTCAGAACTCGAGATAAATTATAACTGTTGTGATTTTTATATTGTACCAGAAATATTTATCTGAAAAAAGTAACTCAAGCTAAGGATTTACTGTTTTCAAAAAGGAAAAGTCCGAACTAGTTGATTGTAGGGATTCTTCCACCAGAAAAACTGCACACTTATTTTAAGCACAGTATTTTCGTGTGTTACTTAGGTTCACTAAATGTACATATACTTTCATAGTCAAAGGACATTTTTCAGGCATTCGACACTTTAGGATAATTATGAAGTGGAGTTGGGCAATGTCGTTGAATTTAGGAAAAAAAGGACCAGATCTTAAATGTTTTCTTGCAATATATACATATATATATATATATATATATATATATATATATATATATATATATATATATATATATATATATATATATATATATGTATGTATGTATGTATGTATGTATGTATGTATGTATGTATGTATGTATGTATGTATGTATGTATGTATGTATGTATGTATGTATGTATATATATATATATATATATATATATATATATATATATATATATATATATATATATATATATATATATATATATATATATATATATATTGTCTTTCTTTTTTTACTTGGACCCTCTGTCTGAGGGCCTCTCATTCCCTTTGGAAACAAGCAGTCAGAAAAGGGAAAGAATATTGAACGCTTTCAGAACCGTTTGCCACTTCAAGGAAGTATAATGAAGAAGTAATAATTCTTCCAAATATTCACCCGAAAAACTTTCCCTATTTCTAATTTACTCACTCTCAACCTATAACAGAATTAGAATGGAAAAGCTGATGTTGCTTGGCAAGCTTTCTACCCAAGCATGTTTCGAAAACAAACTTTATTTTAAAAATAAAACTGGTCATTATGCAGCAATTCAGTTTTATTGAAGAATGATATATATATATATATATATATATATATATATATATATATATATATATATATATATATATATATATATATATATATATATATATACATATATATATATGTATATATATACATATATATATATATATATATATATATATATATATATATATATATATATATATATATATATATATATATATATATATATATATATATATATCATTATAAATTTGTTTTTATCGTCAGAATTATCATAACTAGATCGATATTGATATCGTTTTTATTACAAATATCCTTTTTTTTTAAATCTTTAATACCTTCTGCGCTAGTATTTAATCGAGAGAACCAGAGATCCTTATGAGAGAGAGAATTAGATTTTAGTATCATCTTAAGCCTCGCAATAAAGAAAGAAAAGGAAAAAAACTGTTAAATTTTTTTTTGGAAATACGTGTAAAATTTTATATTGTAATTATTATGCATTTCAATCACCTTACTTTAGATCAGAAGTTTACAATACTTGATTTTCCTCGTTTTTTTTTTTTTTTTTTTTTTTTTTTTTTTGGGGGGGGGGGGGGTGGATTTTTTTAGCAGTTTTCTGCTCATATTTAGTCGAATGGAGGTTAGTTACTTTATTAAACCATAGTTGGCTTGACCCTCTAAACGTTGTACGCACAGATGGGCAATTCTCGTTGCGAGGAAAAACCTGTCTTGCACGATATTTAGACTGGGTCCCATGCAAATCAGCAGATTCTGTAGTAATCGAAGGTGGCTGACACATGGCGCGTAGTCTATCTGGAAACGTTTGTATTGTTTACCTTGTAGGACATGGGGATATCTCGGTCACTCAATTCTTCTTCTTTTACTCACACATTACAATAGGTTTTGGATTCACAAAAAAAGAAAAATAATTATTGAAAATTATATGTAAAGAATATCCATATAAATATAAATACAATTTCCATATCTTCACAAAGAAAGATAAGAAGAAATGTAAGTAAAAAAGTATCAATTCATTTATATCTATACCAATAAAATCTTCGAGTTCCATATTCCCCATACAAGATTTTTGGTCACTTTTTCATATCCAGTATCTTTTGTTAGTCGTCATAACATTCATTCTAAACCTCTGCAGAAAATATTTGAACACAATACTGTTAATTTCGTCTAATTCAAACTTATGAAATATGTTTTGCTTTTCTTGTTCTGACTGATAGAAATTTATTACCTTAATTTCTTTCTTTTTCTGAATCCTAATTATTTGGCGAATAAAAATCTTATTAATCATTCCTTATAGCTAAAAGAATAGAAAAGATGTAGTCTGCTAACGAATAAAAAATTATAGAACTGGATAGTATTTGGTATAAACAAATATTTTTTTAGCAATTAATCATTTCCCTTTTTTCTATGTTTTTGATTAAATAATTTCTATTTTAAAAATTCTCTCTCAGTTATTGAGAAAAAAGAGCTAATTACATATTGTGTCAATTAAGAGGACAAGAGATATACGTCAAGTGGATATCAATTAAAGCAATACATATTGTGTCAAATAAGAGGATAAGAGATATACGTCAAATGGATATCAATTGAAGCAATTCAGAAATGAACGTCCGCTAATACAGAGAGCCTTACCTTACCTTATTGCCTTATTTTTTGTTTGGGTTCCCCCAGGTCCCTGAGTGTGAGGCACCTCGTATATCCACCAGAGAGTTGCTAATGCATCTTCCGGTGTATTTTGCATCTTCCAGTCTTGGATGGTCTGGGATGCATCTTAGGTATTTATCGAGCTTATTCTTAAACACATCTACGCTCACTCCTGATATGTTTCTTAGATGAGCTGGCAGCACATTAAATAGTCGCTGCATTATCGATGCTGGTGCATAGTGGATTAATGTCCTGTGCGCCTTTCTTAGTTTACCTGGTATATTTTTTGGCACTATTAATCTACCTCGGCTTGCTCTTTCTGATATTTTTAGCTCCATGATGTTTTCAGTAATTCCTTCTATTTGCTTCCATCCTTGTATTATCATGTAGCGTTCTCTTCTCCTTTCTAGACTATATAGTTTTACAAATTTCAGTCTTTCCCAGTAGTCAAGGTCCTTAACTTCTTCTATTCTAGCAGTATAGGACCTTTGTACACTCTCGATTTGCGCAATATTCTTTTGGTAGTGTGGGTACCATATCACATTGCAGTACTCGAGTGTACTACGTACATAAGTTTTGTAAAGCATAATCATGTGTTCAGCATTCCTTGTTTTAAAGTGTCTGAATAACATTCCCATTTTTGCTTTACATTTAGCCAACAGTGTTGCTATTTGGTCGTTGCATAACATATTCCTATTTAACATTACACCAAGGTCTTTAATTGCTTCCTTGTTTGTGATTGTCTCATTATTAGGTCCCTTGCATGCATATACCATTCCTTCTCTGTTTCCATAATTTATTAACTCGAATTTATCGGAGTTAAATACCATCCTATTTATCTCCACCCATTCATATATTTTGTTTAGATCTCTTTGTAGTGAGTTCCTATCTTCATCACAAGTAATTTCTCTACTTATTCTTGTGTCATCGGCAAAACTTCTCACTATGGAGTTTTCAACATCACAGTCTATGTCTGAGATCATAATAATAAACAGCAGTGCAGCTAATACCGTACCTTGTGGCACACCAGATATTACCTGGGCTTCATCTGATTTCTCGTCATTTGCAACCACTATCTGTTTTCTGTTTTGCAGGAATTCTTTTACCCATTTTCCTATCTTTCCCACAATATTATGCTTTCTCATTTTTCCCCAATATGTTATGGTCTACCTTGTCAAAGGCTTTTGCAAAATCTAGATAGATCACATCTGTGTCTTTTTCATTTATCATATTTTTGTATATGTTTTCATAGTGTGCTATCAGTTGGGTCTGTGTACTTTTTCCAGGCACGAAACCGTGTTGACCCATATTAAACAAATTAGTTTTAACCAAATGGTTCATTATTTTCTTTTTTATTACCCTCTCATACACTTTCATAATATGTGATGTTAGACTAACAGGTCTATAATTGCTTGCCTCTAGTCTTGATCCACTTTTGAAGATAGGGGTTATATAAGCTAATTTATGTTTAACATATATCTCACTCATATCTACACTTTGTCTTAGCAGTATTGCAAGCGGCTTCGCGATAGTGTTTGCAGTTTTTTTTAACAAAATCGCTGGAACTCCATCTGGTCCGGCTGCCGATCCATTTTTAATTTCGTTTATAGCCGTGACAATCTATATCCGTTAGATATTCAACATTTTCTTCTCTCATTTCTGTTTCATTATTCTCATTCGCAATTCTTGGTGTGAGCTCACTCTTATATTTTTCTGCTAATATGTTGCATATTTCTTTTTTTTCATTCGTTAGCCGTCCTTCAATTCTTAGAGGGCTTATTTCTAATCTCCCTTTATTCATCTTTTTTGCATAGGAGTAAAGTACTTTGGGGTTTCTTTTTATATTTTGAAGTGTCCTTTCTTCTAAGTCCCTTTTTTCATTTTCTTTCGACTGTATAATCTTTTGCTCTGCATTTTCTATCTTACATTTTATTTCCCTCATTTTCCACACATTTTTTTCATTCGCAAGATTTTTCTTCCACTTTCTAATTTTCTGAAATTAGATCCTTCTGTCTCTTGGTATGCACGTCTTTTGTTTATTTTTTTTTTTCGCACATATTTGTCAACAATTTTCTCCAGTATTTTGTACAGTATGTCCGTATTTACCTGTATATTATCACTTACAAATACATTTTTTCCATTCTTTATTCAGTTCTTCATTTATTTCTGACCATTTTATATTCTTACTGTAAAAATTATATTTTCCATATCCTTCCCAAAGTTTTGTGCTTTTATTAATTCTGCGATCACTTGCTTTGGAATGGACTATCAATTCTATGACATTGTGGTCTGAAATTCCCGTGTTATACACTATTATTTCTTTAACATAATTCACCTCATTCACAAATACTAGATCTAGGACATTTTCCTTTCTTGTTGGAATTTGGTTTATTTGTTACATATTATGTTCTAATAGCATATCTTGAAGCTTTTCAAATTGCCTCTTATCTTCTGCGCTACTTTTACTATCTTTTTTATATGTATATATACAACCACTTTCTTCTATCCGTTCTTTCCAATCCACGAAAGGAAAGTTAAAATCTCCGGATAGGAGTATATTCCAGTCTTTATGATTTCTACATATATCATCTATTTTTTCTATTATTATGTCAAACTCCTTAGTGTTGGGGGGTCTGTAAACTACAATTTTCACTAGTTTTAAAAATTCAAATTCTACCGCAATCAATTCACAATTTGTGTTGCTGTATTTTTCACAGACTTTTCCTTGATTTATGTCTCTTCCATATATTGCGGTTCCCCCTTGATTCCTATTTTTTCTGTCTGATCTATAAGTTTGGAAACCCTTTATCTGGTCATCACTGCCAGTCTCTTGGGAATACCATGTTTCACTTATATTTAATATATCTATTTTTTTCAATTTGGGTTAGTTCTTCTAAGAACTCTATTTTCCTTTTAGAGTTACTCGTGACTAAACCCTGTGCATTCATCACTATTATGGTTTATGTTTCATCCCCATTATTTAATATTGGTAATAATATGGATTCTCCCATGCTTCCTTCCTGTTCTGATATGATGTTCTTTTCTTCATTTCCCGGAATTCTGCCATTAAAAAATCCAACTTTTCTTTTATATTTGCTCTTTCGCCTTCATACTTATTTTTGTGTGTATACCTGTAATTGTCCCCATATCTGCACCAACCCCTGGCATTATAGATGCATTCTTTGTAGTTGGGCTCTAAATGTGCAGGTTTGGGTTGAAAGGCCTCATATCTTGGGGCTCTTGGTTCATAGCTCGGTATATACACGGCCTGCTTTTTTGTTTCTTTTTTTGTTTCTTTTTTGCTTTCATTTTTCTTTTCAGTTTGTTGAGTTTTCTTACTTTCATTCATGGTTGCAGGATGCATATATCGACATTTTTTTTTGAAACTGCATCCTTTTCCTTCTTTTAGGTTTTTGCATATTTTTGGATGGAGATCTCTGCATTCGTCTCCATATCCGTCTAAATACACACATTTACCATATATTTCATAATTATGGCATATATTTGGATGCTTGTAGTAGCATCTTTCGCCAAATCTGCAATTCCCCCTTTTCAGCATACTGCAGACTATATCCTTCTTTTCTATTTTTTCTTGTTATTGCTCTTCCGTAAAATTATGTAGGTCCGGGTAGAGTCTCTTGGGTCTATTATTTGTTTCCACCTGGTAATTTATTTCTTCATAAGTATGTTGTTGGATGGCATCATAGGTTATATCAATGATTTTTTCTGCATCCTTACACATATCCTGTTCATTATTCTCTTCTTCTTCTTTTTCTTTTTCTTCTTCTTCTGTTTCTTCTTCTTCCTCTTCTTTATCTTCAACTATTTGCAGATTTAGTCTCGACTTAATTATATTTTCTATCCAGACTAAGCATGTTGAGCAAAATACCTTTGTGTCTTTATTTTTTATTTTTTGCTGTATTTCAGCACATGTGGGGTGTGTTGGAAGATGACAGGCATCACATTTTCTAATCAATTGTTGAGGATTATTAATGGAATACCATATCTTACATGTATTACACCATTTTGGCATTCTTTTTCCCATTGCATCAATCAGCATATTCACCATATTGGACTTCTTATTGTTCTTTGATTGAATGTGTTGATTGATGTAAACTTTCTTTATAAGTCTCTTTATCACTTCGATCTTCTTTGGAATTTCTTCTATTATTTTGCTGATGTTTTCCGCAGATTTGCTCCAGTTCATTGGATCATATTGTTTCAATATGTCTGCGAATATTTTTCCGTCACACTGGTTGACGTTACTAGTGACCTCTGTTATCAGACGGTCGAGCTCCTGTTTCGCCAACTCATGGAATTTACTTTTGCTGAGTCCAGCGATGTCTCTCCAAGCCTTGCCCGTGTTGTACATAGTCATCTTGATTAGATTTTTAGTAATTCACAAGATAACTATTCTATGCCGACTTCTCTGACCTCAAACTAATCACTGACTATTCACGAAAACTTGTAGCTATATTGCACTTGATAGCCTTTTGTTATCCCCGTTAAATCAGGATATTTATAGGGTCGCAAAAGTGTAATCACTCACCGGCACACAGATACAAAACTGAGAGAGAGAGAGAGAGAGAGAGAGAGAGAGAGAGAGAGAGAGAGAGAGAGAGAGAGAGAGAGAGAGAGAGAGAGGGGGGGGGGGGATAAGTGATAAAACTTGAATTGGAATGAAACCACAACAGTCCTATATGAACCCCCAAAAATATATTGTTCAAATTAAAATAAATTTTGTAGAAATATTCAAGCAGTAATCGTTTCTTGAAGGAAGACAATCCTTTCTCTCACATCTTTACAGAATACTCAATTTAAAGTTTTTTTTGGTCTCAAGGTAGCATTGAAATTTCCTCGAAATGCTCCTACGTTCATCCTTTTATGCTTTAATGGTATTCATGTTTCCAAAATCTCTGTAGCATTGCAGTTTATTTTTGTCAAGAAAAGTTCTTGAGTCTTGGAAAGCATAAGGATGTAAATGTTCTTTTTTAATTTCTTTTACACATTCTTGATTTTGACTGTTTTGAAAGGTAAAACTTTAAAAAACGCTTAGAAAATATCATCACACTCAGCGCATAAATTATTAGGTTTCATAGTTATGTACAACTGAAGATACAGTTTTATTGTACTTAGCAGTATAAGTGTTTGCTCTAAGTCATCACGTTTCATTTTGTAATAATTTTTCTTATTTCAACAGACTACTTTCTATCGATCATAGCTTAATTGTAAGTTAATCGTATAAATATCAACATATATTCTTTTCTTTTCATTCACATCTTGAAGGATTATTCAACATAAATGAAGAGCCTAATAACGAGAAATTATTCGACTCATAGAATCTTCAGGTGTTTGAGAAAGCCCTGCATTGGTTGATTGTACAATCTCTAATGACACCTGTATTACGGTTAAGGAACAGAGGTTTAATTTAGCGTTAATAGATATTCAACTATATATGCTAACTAACTAGCTTTATATCCACCCCCTATTTCTTAGTGCAGTGTTCAGGCACAAATTTCGACGAAAAGACAAGTAAATTAATTATTATGAGCAAATCAAACATATCAAACTTCATACAAGAATTAAAAATAAAAATTCAGAGGTTAAACTTTCCTTTCCTAAAATACCGATTAAATCAAATTTGAAATTGGAAAAAAAATAATAATAAAAATAATAATAATAATAATAAAAAGATGTTCTATAATATGTATTGAATATTTGTATATTATAAAAGCTATATTTATATAGCTTTATCATGGGTTCTTTATAAATACATGCCAAAACTTGAACAGAGACCCGCCCAGGAGAAAATTTTATAAAACAGATCCTTAGTGACTATCCACGTAATTAAAAAACTTGAATAATAGGCCCAATAAAGGTCTTTTAATTTCCTTTATGAATACAAAAACACAATGCCTGGTTTATATTTAGACAATAGTAAGTATTACAATCATATGAAAGTAAAGCAAACAGGAGCCATTCCAATGCAATGTGATATAAAAATGATTTACTGATGACCAGACAGAGCTCCTTTACCAATTACAAAGTAGTTTCTTTGCGTCTTATTTGCATTTATGCCTTCAGCAGGAATTAAACCTTTTTTTTTTTTTCTTTTTTTTGGCACTCTTCCAAAGCACCAATTTATTATTGATAAAACCGAGGCAAGAATTCAGAACAATCTAATTCAGGCTGAGTCACACAAGAGTGTATTGCATTAGAGTAGGTAGTAGGTTGGCCGGAGCACTATCCATCAGTTGAGATAATACCAATAGAGAGTTTTTAGGTCATCTGACTAATCTGGCCATACTACATTGGATCATTCTGTTTGATCACTGCTCATTTTTCCTTTGCCTACAGAAACTCTAAATAATTTCATCCTTTCTTTCCACATTCTCCCTTATTTCCATACAACTGACAACACCGAGATCACCAAACAATTCATTGCTCCACTGGTTAACTACTATACTGTAATTATTCAGTGGCTACAGTCTTGGTAAGGGTGAAAAGACTTCCGTTATGGTTAGCAGCTCTTTTAGGAGGACACTCCTAAATCAAACAAATTATTCTCTAGTCTCTGGTAGTGTCAGAGCATCTGTACCGTGGTCGTCTACTGCCTTAAGGTAGAGTGACTTAAAAGAGAGTTAACTCGGGTACAAAGGCAAAATTGCAAATGCAAATTTTATTCTGTCAACCCCTTCCGCAGTATGAGAATTACAAAATTACACAAATATATATATATATATATATATATATATATATATATATATATATATATATATATATATATATATATATATATATATATATATATATATATATATATATATATATATATATTTTACACAAAAACTACAAAAAGAAGAGACCAATAGATTACAACTATATTTATGTACACATATATTTAGCAAGTACATAATTAAAGCATAAGAGGTATTCTAACAAAGGAAAGTACATACATTGAAAAACAATACTAGAATAAGGAAAATCCTAGAAGGTATTAAATCTAAAATAAAAACATTATAAGGTTAACAAACTTGGCAAGTCTTTTCAGTTCTCTAGCACTACTTGTATTGAGGAGCAGACTGAATTTAAAAGTGGTAGGTCTTCTACAATAGTAGGGCTTTAGGTATCTCTCTATTATTTCTCTTATCACAGGAAAAACTAAAACATAATGGTATTCATCCCCAACTTCAATGCCGTTGCATAGTGTGCAAGGGTGCTGATTCTCCTGCCTAGAATATCTTTCAGTTGCTACAGAAAGTTTGTGGGTACCACACCTATATTTACTAAGGGCAATTCTTTCTGGTATATCTAAATTTATAATATACCTTTCTTAGCCAGATTCTGTCTTAAAAAGTTTATAATTACTACACAATATATTTCTCTCTATTTCTGCATGCCACTGTTGTCTCTCCATATCTTTGAGTTTCATTTCTAGGCTATTTATTATCCACGTGTGATTGAAATTCTCTGGATGCTCCCATATATTTGACATACCACATGAATCAAGGATAGTTTTAATTTTATGGATCCAACTAGACTTATACTCCTTCGACTCGTAAAGAATTCTAAGAAAATGATAAAAAACATTTGACAATTTAGATGCCTTTGATTTGACAATTCTCAACCAGAATCTAATCATCCGTTTGCAAATAGATATTTAAATTTTGAATCTGCCAAGATCCCCATATACCATGCAGTTTGCTTGTTCACACAGAGCTGATTTTTCATGAACTTCTTATGAAATGTTTCAACATGATCTAGTTTGTGGTAACCCCATATTTCACAACCGTAAGTCAAAATTGGTACAACTAGAGCATCGAATAGATCACAGTTGATATCAATTCGTAATTCAAGTTTTTTACATTTAATCAACATACTAAATAATGCTCTACGTGCTTGAATGACTTGTTTCTTAATAGCTTTATCCATTTTACCATTATAATTGAACTTAGTGCCAAGGTAAATATAATCATCTACAGTTTCAATGCTCTCCTCACCATATTTAAAATTCGGGACATTTCTAACTCTTCCTCCAGAAAATACAACTACTTTAGTTTTTGAAACATTAATTTGAAGATTCCAAGTATCACAATATTCTTTTACTTTGTTTAAGGCGTTTTGTAATTCCTTTGGGGATTCAGCCATTACAATAGTATCATCAGCATAAAGTAAAACATAAATACGCAAAAACATTTCTATATCAATACTACTTAATTTTTCATTTATTTCCCTTGAACACATATCCATCCCATTATACCCCCTGCTAAGAATAGACTCGAAATCATTTAGGTAGATGGCAAAAAGTAATGGGGAAAGATTCTCACCTTGTCTTACACCTATGTTACATTCGAAAAAGTTAGAAATTTTGTGATTCTGCTTTACACATGATTTTGCATTATTGTACATATTATATATGACAGCCATAATATTACCATTAATGCCATGTGAGATTACTTTTCCCAACAAGGACGACCTGTCAACCAAATCGAATGCTTTTCTGTAATCAACGAACAAACAGTATATTATCTTTTTTCGATGGAGATAGAAATTAACAAGTGAATGCAATACAAAAATATGATCTGGAGTACTATATCCCTCCCTGAAACCAGTCTGCTCCTCACCAAGTTGACCAGTGCAGTCAATATAATCAGTCAACCTTTTATTGACAGAAGCGGTAAAAAGCTTTGCTACACAGCTCAGTAGTGTGATACCCCTATAGTTAGCTGGGTCGTCAGGGGATCCTTCTTTCTTAAATATGGGTTTTATTATCCCTATACACCAATAATATGGAACAACTGAGGAGATCAACACAATGTTGAAAATTTTGCATATAACATTTAGCATATCATGAGGGCAGTTTTTAAGGAACTCATTTATAGTATTATCAATACCACATGCTTTTCTACTCTTAAGTTTTCTTATTTGAATTTGTATCTCATCTACTGTAAAAACTCTATTTAATTCTTCGTTAACTAACTGGTTAATAATGCTTGGGTCAGAATTATCAGGGTGTTCACTCTCATCAGGTTCAACATAACCTCGACTGAGTTTAGCAAAATAGTCTCAAAATATTTTAAGTGCAATTTCACAAATCTGCTCACTCTTATCATTATTCTTTAACAAATCCCAATAATCCTTACTACTACCTTTTCTCAGATTTCTAACATTTCTATGAAATTTTTTTCTGAAAGATTTCTTAGCTTTATTAATTATTCTCTTATATGTTTTAGCTCTAGCTTTCAGTTCATTTCTAGCTTCATTTGTTTTGATTTTCTTAAGCCTGTTTTTTACTTTCATATATTCAGTTCTTTTACTAGAACAGTCTTTGTCAAACCATGGTTTGCCAACCTTTTTGCAATCCCTAGTTTTAGGTTTATTTTGATAATCTTTTTTACAAATGCCAATGTGTTTAGCAGGGTCAATATATAATTTTCCTAAATCTTTTACAATATCATCCATAATATTCTGGGTTACATTCAAAGGGTTCAGTGAATCTAATTTTTGGTCTAATAAGTTAATATCTCTGGTACTGAATGCTTCCATATACTCATTTTTTATGTCATTTGTCCATTTTGTTTTAAGTTCTTCATATTCAGAATTATTCATATCGTAGGT
>NC_090744.1:53124381-53169381 GCF_036898095.1 Palaemon carinicauda | reverse complement strand
TTTTTGCAAAAAATTAAACAAAGCCACAACTAGTAAATGTAGTTAATAATAGTCAAGTTGCGGGAATGACGTGTTATAATTTCAAACGTCAAGGTCACTTAATTGAGGACTGCAGGAGGAAATTCTGTTCGATACATAATAGTTCGACTCATTCATATAGTCAGTGCTACTCGCGTAAGACACAACAGAATCCTAGAAATAGACAGTCAATTACACAGTCAGTTCCATATGGAAATAAAAAGATAAATCCTCATTTTAATAAGAAGAAACAGCCAAACGTCAATGTAGTTCAGAATCCCAAACAAACAAACAGTTCTTCAAATAACGCTGAGCCTGGGTCGTCAAACCAGACCTCGCAAGGTCAGACTAATTTTCAGAATGTGCAGAGCAAAGCAAATACCACATAATTAACTCCAGTTGGGAAGAGAGTGATGTTGGGTCAAGGTCATTCATGTCAACATCAGTAGTATTGAATAATCAATTTAATGTTTTATCAGATCATTGTGAGGCAATAGATTTTCCTATGAAACACACGGCCAAATTAAGTAAATCAGTACATGCTCCCGTAGATTTGCAACGAATTCATACAATAATAAGCCAAAATGAGTTACGACCAACATTATATGCTGTAAATTTAGAACACAGGTCATTTACATTATTTTTTTACTCTGGTAGTCCACGTAATATCATGGATTTGAGGACACATCATTTGTTGATTTCGAGCTTTCCAATAGAAAAATCCGGAGTGAGACTCTCGGATATAGGAAATAATGAATTAAATGTAATAGGCATAACTCATGTTCAGTTCAAGGTCGGTAAGCGCACGTTTGCCGATATATTTGTTGTTGTACAAAATATTGATATGTATCCAGCTGTAATTATAGGATACCCATCTATGGGCAATTGAAACATTATCTTAGCCCCTGCCAAGCACGGCGTGTATATCAAAGGAAATTCTATAAGTCTTCTAATACCTTAAAATTAGTTTTGGATAAAAAGGAGACGACAAATGAAACAGTGACGTACGTTGAAGAACCAATAACTTGTCTCACTAATAAAGAAATATTATACGCGACCCAATAGAATTCTCATTCACCAGTAATATCATCTTGCACGCAATCTATCGAGCCAAACGTACCTTCGAATTTAATAGTGCAAGTAAAGAAAACATTACCGGGATCTGAAATATTAATCCTTTCCGACACTTTGAAAACTAACGGATTGTCTGTCACAAAAGCTATTTATACAGTAGGGTCACATCAACAATGTAATATTGAAGTCTGTAATCATTTAAATACCACTTTAGTAATTCACAAAAATCAACATATCTTGGATGTAGAAGTTTATAAACATCGTATTCTTACCGTTGCTGAAATCAATCACGCTTAATCAGTTGCGGATGAATCCCTTTTGCAATCTATTAAAAATAAAATCAATAAATACATTCAAGACGAAGAAATTAAGCAGAAAATTTTTGGACTTTTAACTGAATATCATAATGTTTTTTTCCACTACGGATGGATCCTTAGGAAAAACAGATGTGATCGAGCATCAAATAAGGTTAAAGGACAAGCAGAAAATTATCTATGTACCCTCGTACAGACTCCCTATGAAATTCCAGAATGAAATAAATGATGAAGTAGGTAAAATGCTAGAGGAAGGAGTCATTAGGGAATCGAACTGCCCTTATAATTTTCCATTAATAGTTGTACCGAAAAAAGATCTAACATGGCGTATCTGCGTAGACTTCTGTCGTCAAAACGAGGAGACGATCCCTCATCGATTCCCAGTGCCATGTACTGACGATATTTTGTCTTTGTTAGGTCAGAATAAATATTTTACCAATTTGGACTTACCCAAAGGTTTTCACTAGATATCATTAGAAGAAGATAGTATCCCATACACAGCATTCAGCACAGCCAGGGGACATTATGAATTTTTACGGATGCCTTTTGGTTTACGTTGTGCTCCCATAACATTTACAAGAATGATTAACATAGTGTTTGGAGACTTCCTAGGGGATATATTGCATGCATATATGGATGACCTTGTAATCTTTTCCAACACCTTAGAAGAACATCTACGTAAATTAGAACTAGTACTACAGAGACTAAGACGACATAGCTTAAGGGTAAAGATTAGTAAGTGTGAATTTTTCAAAACAGAATTAGTATATTTGGGTTCTATGGTGTCAAGCCAAGGTCTTAAAGTAGTCCATGATAAGGTGTCGGCTATCCGTAACTTTCCGATACCTACTACTGTCAAGGGAATACAGCAATTTCTGGCTTGTAGTGGACATTACAGGCGTTATATACGCAATTATTCAATAATAGCCGCTCCCTTAACTGATCTTACGAAGAAGGGCGTAGATTTCATGTGGTCTGAGCAGCATCAGCATGCCTTTAATATCTTGAAAGATGAACTGTGTAGTTCTCCTATCTTAAAATTTCCTGACTTCGGTAAGGAATTCTTCATTGCAACAGATGCCTCAGACTTAGGAGTAGGTGGGTATTGCTTCAGCAATATAATAAAAAAATTTTCCCGATAGCATTTTATTCTCGAAAACTGAGAACTTCCGAAAGTAAGTATGCAGTAATAGACAAGGAAGGGCTAGCTATTGTTAATTCACTGGTGCATTTTAAGTTCATAATATACGGTTATCCCGTTAAGGTTCTTACTGATCATAAACCACTAACCGGCTTCTTTAAAGGCTTCAACCACAGCCCCAAACAAACTCGGTGGCATTTGATCATTCAAGACTTTGGCGCAAGAATCGGGTATTTACTAGGGAAAGCAAATATCATTGCTGATGCATTATCACGCAACCCCGTGTCATCTTGTACGGAGCCTTTAGCTGAATTAATAGATATATCAACATCCATGCCTATAGTTAAAACGATATCTGAACAAGAAGATTTGGGCTGGAGTGCTGAATTATTACAGACTTTGCAAAGAAAAGATCAGAAATTAGAAAAAAATTATAAATGCTTTGAAAGTCAATCATAAGGAAAAGGAATATATAAAGTATAAGCAGCAGAATTATATAATCAAAGATAATATTCTTTGTAGGACCGTGACAAGGAAAACCCGCGATACACCACATGTAACTAACGACCAGGTAGTGGTACCAATCTCACTTATCTCCACTGTCCTGAATTGGTTGCATGCAAATCCATTGCATGGACACCCGGGGTTCTCCATAATGTCACAAAAAGCCAAATCATTGTTTTATTGGCATACGATGCTTACAGATATAAAAAAACAAATAGCTAATTGTCGCACATGTCAGGAAAACAAAGGGCATACGAAAACACCTGTCAGCCTACGGGCTTATCCCGTGCCCAATCAACCCTTTGAAAGAATACATTTAGATTTGTTAATAGGATTTTACGAGTCAGACAGAGGAAATAAGCACCTCTTAGTAATTGTGGATGCTTTAACTCGATATACAGAACTAATAGCGCTTAAAACTAAAACTGCGATTGAATGCGCTAGGAAGTTTTATGAGTGTTACATTTGTAAACATGGAATTCCACATATGATAATGTCAGACTCGGATGGAGAATTTAATAATCACTTTCTTACCTCATTGTGTGAATTCCTTAGCATAAAGAAAATAAATACCATGATATATCACCTAGAGTCGAATGGGCTAGTGGAAAGAGCAAATAGGAAGGTTTTAAATATATTAAAAGTAACACTAGGGGGATCAGACCCAAACTGGGATACTGCAATACCTGCGGTACTGAGTACTCTGAATCATTCATATCATATATCAATTAAAATGTCACCGCATGAAGCATTGTATGGTACCCCAGTTAGAACGCCTTTCCATGTATTAACGCCTACAACTAATCTATCAAATCCTTTAAAAGAATGTATAAATGCAAGCAAAAGTTGTTTTGATATTCTTCGAAAGATTAAGAAGAATCACAAATCATAATGAAAAGGAATCATGATAAAATGGCGAAGACAACTAAAATATATACCGTGGGTGATAATGTATACATACAGGTAAATGTACGTAAAGGACTCAATTATAAACTAACACCTAAGCTTGAAGGCCCATTTAACATTTTGGAAACATTAACAGCCAATAGGTTTAGAGTTCAAAACGTATCCCAACCCACGGATGAGAGAATCATACCATTGGCTCACATAAGAAATTAAAATAAGAGGGAAAGAAGTGAGGGAAAGATCTTTATTTTTTTATCACCTTGTATGTTAAAAGTTTTCTTCTTAATACAGGAGTAATTACATATATTTTTCTCTTTACAGGTTTCCATGATGAAGTTTTTGTTGTTGGGAGTGATATTGTTCGCTTAGACATTTTTCTCGTGTGGGAGGAGCTCTAAAACTAAAAGTATAGATTTTAAATATGGCACTATAGTTGAAAGACAAGAACACATTTTTATTACTTCAAGAAACGTAGTTGTTGAAGTGCGAATGAACGCAATTTTTCTCCCAGAGAATGACGTCACTAGCTTAAAAAGCGCCATTTCAAGGTTTGCTGTCTCATTAAATGAATTGCATAAAACACATTTTCCTTTTAATACAGAGAGTTCGCTTGCATCGACACTAAAAGTTGCAGAGATGCTATCTGAAGACTTGCAAAATAAGACTTACGAGACAGAATCTTTGGCTCGTGACCTTTTGATGTGGACTGTAGAACACGATAATCTTGAGAAACGTAACCCGTTTATTTTTGCTGCACTAAACATTGTTGGTTCTATTGCAAGTTTAGGTTTAGGAATTTCCAATTGTCTTGAGATTAGTAATCAAAATAAGAAAATTGAGTTCTTGACTCATGAAGATGAATTGATTATGTCAGAACTAAGGAATCAGTTAGCTTCAATCAATGAAATTATGAGTTTAGTAAAGGAACATTCAAGTAATATCAATCAGATTATGGAAGTACAGGATTTGTTGGCAACGTTAACGTATTATGATTCAAAAATAGATCATATACATAACAGAATTGCACATTTCATTGAGAAATCAAAAGATTATGTGGAAGCTATCACGTTAGCGACTAAAGGTGTACTGTCACCTCATTTGTTGCCAATCAGATACTTAAAGTTAATTGTGGAGAACGGACGGGAGAAACTAGGTTATATTCCTTTGTTAAACGCATGTAGGTTAGAATTTTATTATAGCCTAATTACAGTAAGCGTTGAAAATAACAAGATTATGATTACAATTCCCTTTGATTCTTCCGATGCCTGGCAATCTTACAGGATATCACCATTTCCGACTTTCATGACGAATCACTCAAATCTAGTAATATCCAGTTTGACAGGACACGTATTGATTTCCCCAGACAAGGAAACATATACGGTCATTAAAGACTTAAATCAATTAACTCATTGTTCAGACGCCAATGGATAGAAAAATATGTACAGCTGACTCATTTGAATTCCACAAAAACTTAAGGGGATTCATGCGAGTTAGGTATAGTGCTAGATGGTGCTCTCTCCCATACAAATGAAAATTGTCTGGATAAGCTTTATCCCTTTGACAATAATAAGTTCAATTGCACATTGAACAACGGCTCGTGCATACGATACAACAAGGTCGGCTTCAATGTATCATGCCCGGACGGATCCACGTCCTATTCCCAAATCTTCGTTGCAGCAGGTGGTTGTATCGGGACATCCCCGAATTCCATGGTGCAAGGAATCAAGACTATCATCAGAGAACGAGCCTACTTCGCGAACTTCACGTGGTCAACAACAATTCCATCTTTACCTCTCCCATACAACGAACATGTAGCCAAGCGGTTGATGAAATTGACCGAGATGGACCACCCGTCACCGACTTATGCAGATCTCAAATTTTACATATTCCTGGCAGCTTTATGCGTTACGGTGATAATATTTATCGCCGTTAACATCTTTGTTTGGCGCAGGGAAAGGTACAATAGTTTGCAGCTCAAACAGAACGTTTTGCCATGTTCAGCCAAAACTCCTTATTTAATTCAATTTAAAGCTGTTTGAAAGGGGCCCCTTCATTCGCTCAAAGGAATAAAAATGTCTTGGAAAAGTGTTGTGTACGAAAAGCAGTTAGTACGCTAGTAATATGTAATTGAAGAGACTATTGAACATTTGCATTTTGAAAATATTTTACAAACATTTTAATAATAAAAAAATTTAAAACTTGAAGATTCTATGGGCACCTAACAAAATATATAAGCCCAAATGTTTAAATTAAGAATCTATTGGCATCTAATATAATACATAAGCCCTATATATATATATATATATATATATATATATATATATATATATATATATATATATATATATATATATATATATATATATATATATATATATATATATATATATACTTAATATATATTTATATATATATATATATATATGTATATATATATATACATATATATATATATATATATATATATATATATATATATATATATATATATATATATATATATATATATATATATATATATATATATATATATATATATATATATATATATATATATATATATATATATATATATATATATATATATACATATATATATATATATATATATACATATATATATATATATATATATATATATATATATATATATATATATATATATATATATATATATATATGTGTGTGTGTGTGTGTGTGTGTGTGTGTATGTATGAAACCGTGGTACGTGTACGTACCAGGAATTCGCGTTTGTGCACTAAAATTGTATCTTTACCAAGGTAACAAATATTTTTATCAATTACCGTATTATAATAATCTATATTTCTGACAAAGGTAACAATTATTTTTTAACAAAGTTACCGAATCATATGTATATCAGTTTTTTTTTTTTTTGGTACCATATAATCGTTTGCTAGCAATGTACCATATATGTGATCTGTATTTTATCATGCATTTTTTCTTTGCTTTGGTAATATCTGTTATTATGCATTATTATTATTATTTTTTTTTAATGTGCCTATTTGAACATGTATCCTCATTTGCTTATGGCTAAAGTTAAACAAATAATAATATATATATTCAGTCACACTCCTAGTAAACATATTTTGACGTGTTGTTATTTTTTTTTTTAAATTGAGATAGCTGGCCGAGCCTATGTAATAATTATATATTACATGTTTAAAACACATGACCTAATAGGTCACTGTGGAAGTAGAAGCGAGTGTGAGAATTGCTCTAGTCATATCATAGCAGGATGCGAATACCAAACCTCAGCAATGTAACCTTTTTTCATAAAGAGTAAACACTAACCAGTCCGTTAGAAAGGTTGCCTGTGAGCACGGAACTGAGAATCTTCCGGTATCAATGTGGTGTGTACATAAATCATTAAGTGCTGAAATAACTTTAACATGCATATGGATATTTGTTTTAGTTTACTGGACGATGTCATACGGAATGGTCATCCGACCAAACCAGCTATACTCCTGTGATGGAGATGTTAACACTGTTGTTCTTAAAGAATAAACCATTTTAAAGTTAACTTACTTGACTTTACTTGAAGATGCAACATACCAACTATAATAATTACCACATTTAGATGACATTTGAAGGGAACCCAAATGTGTGTTAATAACAGTAGCACACTAATATATGAAGTTGAATGGTACCTACCTGGTGACCAAGAGGTCTGTAACTCTTTAGATATTGAAGACAGATGTGTATAAAATACGCTCACTATTTTCCAGCAGGATATATTTACAATGTACGTATCTAATTCATACCGGTCATTGATCATGGGAATGTATGCCCCTTCCCCCCCCCCCCACCAAAAGAATAAAAAAAAGATCTTCCAGTAATGTCAGTTTCTCTGTACGGCACTAATATCCAATATATCTTTCAGTATAATCCCTGCAATATGCACATCTATCGAATTAATCCGTTTTAGCTCCCTCAGTCGTCAAGTCATTAAATTACTATTGAAATGGTACTAGGGCTGACATAGCATACACTATAGTTGGCACACATTTTGGTTTCAAATTGATTCTTACATTTCTTTTTGAGATTCATACACTTTCTGACCTTTTTTTATAATGAATTAGCAATAAAAATATGTTCTACCTGACCGAATAAAATACACGATAAAACACTAGTAAAAGCGAAATGAAACAGTAAAGATTAGCCTTTAATCAAAGTCTTTAACACAGTCGTGTAATTGAGTCAATTTATCTCTCTCCATCTCTCTCTCTCTCTCTCTCTCTCTCTCTCTCTCTCTCTCTCTCTCTCTCTCTCTGCACCACTGATTGCTAATTAACCAAAGTCAAGGGTTGATTAATATGGTAATTTCTATTTTGATATGATAATAGGCCAGTTCAAGTTTAGAGACATATATTAATTCGAACAAGAAATATAATCAACGTCAGTTTACTATCACATATGTATTTAGCTTGCATTGTATGAATTTATTCGCCAATTTATGTATATATTTTTTATGGTGGAAAATAATTCAATAATCTAATGCATTAGTCGTTAAACTTCATAAAATATTTCAGGTATTTCCTAAAACATCTTTATTATCCTTCCACGGACAATGTTGAGACAGGGTTTATTAACAGCGCGATCTAACTGTCCAATATGTTATGACACTTCACAAAATTCTAGTTATATGACAAAATTTTGATTTTTATTTTAAACAGTACTTACTTTGCCAAATAATCTCAAACCTATATGATTGCAAATCACATAAAGTATATATATATATATATATATATATATATATATATATATATATATATATATATATATATATATATATATATATATATATATATGTATATATATATATTTATATATATATATATATATATATATATATATATATATATATATATATATATATATATGTACACACACACACACACATATATATATATATATATATATATATATATATATATATATATATATATATATATATATATATATATATATATATATATATATATATATATATTTATATATATATATATATATATATATATATATATATATATATATATATATATATATATATTTATATATATATATATATATATATATATATATATATATATATATATATATATATATATATATATATATATATATATACAAACACAGAGGGATGCCAAAAACAATAACCTTGGTAGTTTTCCCTTCTTCACTAGGCTTTTCAAAGGTGACGTTTTCAAAACCATCTGTCGTAAAAAATTCCAGTGCTTTTTCATCCTTCACTGTAACAAATTCTTTATAATTTCCTTCTTTAAATAATACATCGAAATCTGAATGTATTTTATACAACTTAAATGTTCAGGGTACTTTGCTATTATAGTCAATTCGAAGATCATTTGGAAAATACAGCCGTTTCTTCGGTACGGTCCCTTCTTCAAGAACCTCCTCATGATCGTGGTCACTAACAAAAGAAACACTGTCAATATAATCTTGATATGGGGAGACACTCTTCCTCTTGCTACCAGAAGTTTCCTCATTAATCTGATCGACCACTGACGAATGAGACACTGTGCTCCTCAGACTATCCTTGTTCTTCCTTTTTTTTTCCTTCTCCTCTTCTTTGGTTTCTCAAATGGATAGAAAGCTTCACTTGAATCACTGCTTGTCTCTAATAACTCCATCTGGACGAGACTTTCAACCATTGATACCTAACTATCCAATCAAAAGTCCAATGAACCATAAAGTGAGGAGCTAGATGAAAATTCAAAATGAAACAATCCAACAGTAGTATCAAAATGGCAGGTTGAAATCTGAAATTAGTTTAAAGTTGTGAAGAATGTTGAGTACCGAATGACCTTCCTCAGGAAAAAAAAAAAATGTAGTTTGAAAATTTAAGCTTTTAGTTTGGAAAGTGCTGACCTTTGTGAAAACTTTGATGATTGAAGCAGAGTAAGAGTCAGATGCCTTGATATATGCATGCCCTGTGCAAGAAGACTTGCGTTCATTGGATACACTCGCCTGTGTAGAAGAAAGGAGAGACACGCTAGATGGGTGGAATACGGAATGAATAGAGGAAAAAAATGTGCGCGCAAGAGCAGCGTTAGCATGATCGCAGTATGCACAAATGGTAGAAATATGAAGAGAGAGAGAGAGAGAGAGAGAGAGAGAGAGAGAGAGAGAGAGAGAGAGAGAGAGAGAGAGAGATCTGATAATGTCAGAGTTTTGTTGAATGAATATGTAGAATGTTGGGTAGTGAAGACTTAGTTTTTTGAGCCAACAACTAAAATTTCAGTTACGATATCCTGTCTTGATTAGATTATAAAGTGAAAAGATAGGATAGGTTTGTTCTTTAAGAGCTTAAGGAAATGGAAACTTTTTTTGTGGGAGGGAAAACTACTTGAAGAAGTTCTACTTAGTTAACTGTAGTGACGTTAGTAACAGGACATATGATGAGATAAGATTTTTCCAGAAGGGTTAATAACTGATGGTTACCAAGTTTTGAAATAAGTTGAAGTGTTTTGCCTTAACGTTTATACAGTAGCCATGCAATAAGAGAGAGAGAGAGAGAGAGAGAGAGAGAGAGAGAGAGAGAGAGAGAGAGAGAGAGAGAGAGAGAGAGAGAGAGAGAGAGAGAGAGAGAGAGTGTGTGCGTGTGTGTTGCGAAGTATTTAATGGTTTTGGGTGTTGATGTGCCCTTAGAGTTTTTTGGTGTCACAGGAATGTTTGATCTAGTATTTTATTTTTATTTTATGTCCATTATTGGAGGTACAGACTAAAACAGGAAATCCTTGACACTGCTGTTGCAGTTATTGGGAATTAGTGTCTCCTTGTTTGTCATGTTGGCAGTCATGATTGGATTGTTTTGAACGGTTTGAGGATGCAGGATTGCTGCCAGTCCCCGCCAATGAAGACACAAGTGCAGATGATAAGATGAATTCCTGCCGAAGTGTCCCAAGTGAAGGGACAAGGATATTGGACTTGATGAATACCTGCATAAGCCTGCAGATGTTTTCCGAATGGAGGAACAGAGCTTGAGTACCAGCAAAAGCCTGCAAAAGTGTTTCGGATGGAGGAACAGGTATACCTAGGATGATAGGTATCATTGATGTGCACTTGTGCTTTGATTAGTGATGTGCTTTGCTTGATGGTGAGCTTTACTTGTTGATGTATTTTCTTGATGATGATGTTTTTGCTGATTATTTTTAGGATTTATGGTCATGTTTATTATTTTGATTAAGACAAGACTAGGTAAACCCCTGGAATACCCAATTATGTGTAAAGGGTTGGTATTGGAAATTTGTACACATGCAATGATGCTACTTTATTGATTTTCCTTTGAAATGTATTTGAAAAGTTTCTAGAAGTGTTTTGAAGAGTTTATGTTAGCATTTATTCTTTTTTGATGTCGAATGTTATGATTGTGTAATGCATTTGTGTTTAACAGTACTATATCTTATATACTTTTTTAGGATGAGAGTCCGACGTCTAAACCAGTGGGTAAGCTTAATATTATTATTATTATTATTATTATTATTATTATTATTATTATTATTATTATTATTATTAAATGCTAAGCTACAACCCTATTTGGAAAAGCAAGATGCTATATACAAAGGGGCCCCAACAGAGAAAATAGCCAAGTGAGGAAAGGAAAATAGGAAAAATAAAATACTTTAAAAACAGCAACAACATTGAAATAAATATGTCCTATACAAACAATAAAAAAAAGCTTTAACAAAACAAGAGGAAGAAAAACCAGATAGAACAGTGTGCCCGAGTGTATCCTCAAGCAAGAGAACTCTAATCCAAAACAGTGGAAGACCATGGTACAGAGGCTATGGCACTACCCAAGACTAGAGAACAATGGTTTGATTTTGGAGTGTCCTCTCAGAAGAGCTGCTTACCATAGATAAAGAGTCTCTTTTACCCTTACTAAGAGGAAAGTAAAGCCACAGTGCAGTATTTAACCCTTTGAGAGAAGAATTGTTTGGTAATGTCAGTGTTGCCTGGTGTATGAGGACAGAGAAAATCTGTAAAGAATAGACCAGACTATTCGGTGTCTGTGTAGGCAAAGGGAAAGAACCGTAACTAGAGAGAAGGATCCAATGTAGTACTGTCTGGCCAGTCAAAGGACCCCATACATCTCCAGCGGTAGTATCACAAAGGGCAGCTGGTGACCTGGCCAACCTACTATTACATGATGTTTCTGTGACATTAAATGCATTTACTGTCCTAAAATTAAGTATTTGTAATATGTTTCCTAAATAATGATATATAGTTTTCATACATATTGAAGTATGTATCCTGATTAGCGACATTTATAGTGTTGAATGAGGATTAATTTATATTTTGAACGTGTTTGAATAGGCATTCACATATGTTGAGCTATTATTATTTTTTTCTTTTTTTGGCTCTGAGTCTTTCTTATATAATGTATGTTATATGAAAAACCTTTTTTTCTTCTAAATCTCATTGACCCTTTTGAGGTGAGCAAGGCTTGCCAACGATAGTGGAGACATTATTTTGAGTAGATTAATTTTCAGTGGTATTTTTTTTTTTTTTTTAAGTTGACGGCTTTCCTTTGTTTTCAAGTAATTTAAAATTTCACAGATTCATGCGTGTCTGGAGTTTTTTTTGGGAGGAATTAACACAAACTAAATAACTAAATGGGATTTTAGAAAAAAAAATCTATATAGCCATTGACTGGGAAAGGAATCATCTGGAAAAAGGGGCGACGGTTGTGGACCTGTGACCTCGTTTCTATGCTCTGAGGCTGTGATAATGTCAGTTTGAACATGTTTCTCATTGGTGCCATTGATATTTTCATACAAACACACAATGTTTAGATTTAGTTTTGCATGTCAACAGGTACACCAGGGAGAGGTGGTGGACACAGGTGATAAACAGCTGGATACAGTTTTATAACCTGCCAATGCTACATTGAGGCCAGACTAGCTCTCATAACCCCCAACAGTGAGCATTCTGGTAAGAACAGGTGGAAAGGCAGGATTAATATGTAGTTATTGGGCAGAGGTCATTAGGCCCACAGCCATGGTAGTCTTTTTGGGCTCAGGCTATGTTATGCTGATGGAAGGGTTCCTAAATGTAGCCTTCTAAGGGATATTTGCTACAGTGATACTCCCATAGAATTAATACCAAAAGTCTCCAGGATTCCAACTTCTGGCACGAGTATCCAATAAAGGATATCGTATATCAGAGGATGTATATTTAGATACGACACATGGCAATCTCCACCCCGAATAGATTTAACATTTTGATGTAATGGGGAAAAGTAGCATAAAGGAAAGTGTGTCGTTCTAGGTACCCAGTGGATCCCTTTCCCTACTACTACTGTGACGCCATTCCTTTTCTTGTAGTCATGCTAAGAGTGTGTGGTCTCCCTTAGCCTGGTGTTTTTTCGAGATTTGGAATCTATTTCACCATGCAATCATCAACATCTTCGTCATCTAGAAAGTAGAGTATTCAATCTTTCCTTGGTGTAATTTTGGTCTCACTTTTCACGGTTAAATTCATTAATTTAAGTGTGTTTTGGTGAGCATTGCCGGAGGCAGCCATTTAATGACTGCTGTCGCCACTTATGTTATCGTTTATTATTTAGACAGTTTGGCGACCCTTTCCCCACTAATATGTAGCTATTTAGGCAATTTATATAAGGTGTGTTATTGCATGCATGAACTTTAACTTTTTAAGTTATTATTTGACTTTACTGTAACGTATTCGTGCTGGAGCCCCGGTGATACTTGATCGCCTTTGCTGGGGCTCCTACCAGAGCAAAATTACCTTTGCTCGTATAATACGTTTGAAAAGTATTTCCCATGTTTAGCCTCCATCTTTATTGTTTCTTTGAGATTCTGATGAGTTTATATATTCTCTTTAATCTGGAGTATTCCAGATAAGTTACGATAATTGTTCTCTCTCTGAGAGAAAAGGATAATACCTTCCATCCCTCCCTGAGTGGTGCCGCCGGCATTAGCAGCCGTCGCTGTCTACCCTCATTGCTGTCGAGTAGAACAATGTTCTTCCTGCCTCCGGCTTTGAGACAGACAGTGACACACTCAGGGTGCCCTTGTCTTGCCAACGGCAGTGTCGTCAGCACGAGAACTCATACTCCCCAGTGGGTCTCATGCCCCATGCTGCGTCATCACAGGAGTCCTGAAGTATTGGACCTGAAAGGTTGCACCATCTGCTCAACTCTACTAACCAACGGCTTTGGCGAAGCCCTTTTAATGACCCTAAAGACTAGGGACAGGGCGAGGGATACCCTTCGTAAGTGGGTAAGGGGATTCCAGAAGAACTACCGAGACTATACATACCCAACAACTCCCTGAGGTGTATATTGTTCCCCAAGGTTCTTCCTAGCGCGGTGGTGTCGCAGGAACAGCTTCAGTCTCTCTTCATCCAGTTGAAGGTTGACTCTGACACTGATAAGATCTTAGAGCACATGGACATCCAGCAAGAGAGGATGTCAGAAGTGTCCTCCGACAGGGAACAAGGCCTGCTGCACAGCATCCCTGAAGAGGTCGAGGATCTCCCCCTCATGGAAGAAAAAGAATCCCTCTCAACAGCGACTGAAGATCCCCATTTTGCTTTGGCCGCATATCAATCATTGCCATCAACGTCCTCTGCACCAACTCCACAACCTGTTGCTCAGGCCAGTGCAAGTGATGAGAATCTGACATCTCTTAAACTCATGATGGAGTCGTTCCAACAGGAGCAGAAGGCCATGCAGGAGTCGTTTAGACAGCAGCAAATGACCATTCAGGAGTCGTTTAGACAGCAGCAAAGGACCATGCAGGAGTATATTGACCGTCTCAGTGCCGTCAAGGGCACGGCTAAGAAGCCTCTTAGACTGTCCAATCTCCCTCATTGCTCCGAGACTAATCCCTGGAGGTATGTGGAGCACATGTCCATAATGGACGGGAAACTGTTCAATTCCGAGAAGCTGGGAGCCAGACCTATTGAGGATCTTGAGTTCTTGACTAACTTCTCTGCTTATCCGAGGTGCTATATGAGAATGTGGGACGAGAATGCAACCCGAGAAGACACAGTCCCTAAAAAAGTCATTGTGTTTGAACACGATAAGGCGCAGGCCATCTTTCTGAAGACCCTAAAAGGATCAGAATATACTGATTCTAAAGTTTCAGCCTTGAGCAAGAAGCACACTACCCTTCCTCGAACTCCTTTCCCTTTACAGAGAAAGCGTTCGACTCTGCTGTCAAGGCTGCCAATAAAGGAAAATCCTGCTCGACTTTTGAAGAATGCAAGCCATTCTCCCTCGCACTGCCTACTAGAAAAGGAGAGTGGAAGGATGTCCACCTAACCTTTTCCGTCTCCAAACTAGACCCAAAGATCGCTGGACAGTAGTTGAACGAGAACCTTCCTAAGTTGCCAGACCATCTTGTGATGAATGAACAGGTGTCAAAGGAGAGACTTGCGCCTCTCTCTCTCATCAGAACTGCTTGGAACTAAGTGCAAGCAAGCTTAATGCCCCAGAAGTCTTCCTTTTCCAAGCCAAGTCTCACATGAGTACCCTTGTGAAAGAGTTTTACGCTTACCTCAGGGCGAGGAGAGCTTGCAGAGAGTTTGTCTGGGCTGCAGCAACCATCCGGCACGAACCACGGAAGTTGATTACTTCGAACATCCGGGGTAAAGACCTCTTTCCACAAAATCTGGTACAAGAGGTCATTAAAGGGCAGCGACAGAGAACAGGAACCTTCTCCAAAAATGGGGCATGTCCTCGAAGAGGAAATCCTCTACGCCGGGAGGTCCCCAACCCAAGAACAAAAGGGCAAGAAGACCTCGAAGACCTGCGTAAGTTCCCGCTATGACGATGACCACAATGCCTCAGACCACCTTCCAGATGGTCCCTCAGCAGATGGTAACTCAGTCACCTGTGTTCAACCATACCTATGAGAAGCAGTTGACTTCCTTTCATACCAGCCAGAAAGGAAGAGGTTCCATGAGAGGTCTTCCTAAAAGTTGTTTCTCTCGTGGCCGAGGAGCTTGCAGGACCCCCGAGCAATGAGGGGTTTCAGGTAGGGGGCAGACTCCATCATTTTGGGGATCACTGGACCTTCGATCCCTGAGCCCAAAGCTTAATTATGAATGGACTCTGGTGGATATTGAGCAAAACTCCAACCCGTTTTCCAGATTTCTCCCAAGACTCCACCCCCTTGTTAGAAAAATATATCTCAGAACTCTTGACCAAGAAAGTGATAAGGAGAGCAAAGTCCATCAAGTTCCAGGGAAGGCTGGTTCGTGTTCCAATGAAAGACTCAGACAAATTTAGAGTTATTCCAGACTTGTCTCCACTCAACAAGTTCATCGAGAACAACAAGTTCCGGATGCTTACTTTGCAAATCATAAGGACCCTTCTGCCAAGAGGGGCATTTACGGTCTCAATAGACCTGGCAGGTGCTTACTGGCATCTCACAATGAGTCGCTTCTTCTCCCCCTACCTAGGATTCAAACTACAGAAGAAGAATTTTGTCTTCAGAGCAATGCCCTTTGGACTGAACGAAGCCCCAAGAATATTCACAAAGCTAGCAGACACAGTCGTTCAACAGCTACGCACCAAAGGTGTTCATGTGGTAGCTTACTTAGACGATTAGCTGGTATTGGTAGCACACAAGATTATTTGTCTGCAGGCAGCTCAGGAAGTGATCCATAGTGTGGAACACTTAGGCTTCAAAATCAACCGCAAGAAGTCTCGTTTCACTTCAGCTTAACAGTTCCAGTAGTTGGGAATCCAATGGAACTTAAAGTCACACCACCTCTCCATTCCATCTAAGAAGAGGAGAGAGATAGCGGGGTATATCAGGAGACTAATCCGTTACAGGAGGATTTCAAGACGCCAACAGGAAAGAGTCTTTGGCTCTCTACAATTTGCAGCAGTGACAGACCCTGTGGTAAAAGCACGTTTAAAATAAGCATCAGGAGTCTGGAGGAAATACGCATTGAACGCTCGAAGAGATCAACTGAGGTTGACTCCAGCCTTGTTGCGCAGACAATCAAAGCCGTGGTCCAAAGCCTTGAGCCTAGCGCATATAGTTCCCCTGCAACCACCACAACCATCGGTAATGATCCATACAGAGCCTGCTTGGAAGGATGGAGAGGTCATTCTCATGACAGGAAGGTGCAAGGGACTTGGTCGTGCCAGTTCTGAAAGTTTCATATCAACATTTTGGAAGCTATGGCAGTGTCCCTGACGTTGAAGAAACTATCTCCTCACAGATCAACCCACATCAGGTTGGTCCTGGACAACGAGGTGATAATAAAGTGTCTAAATCGACTAGGCTAGAGATCACTTCACATCATCCATGTAATGCTAGCCATCTTCTACCTAGCAAGGAAGAAGAGATGGCACTTATCAGCAATTCATCTACAAGAGATCTGCAATGTGACGGCGGACGCTCTATCCAGGCAAATGACCATAGAAACAGAATGGTCCTTGGACACACTCATTCTCCATCATCTTGGGAAAAGTCCTAGAACTATAGATCAACCTCTTCGCAACGAGCTACAACAAGAAACTATCTCGTTACGTAGCCCCTTACCTGGACCCTCAAGCAGAAGCGATGGATGCCATGTCCCTAGACTGGAACAGACGGAACTACATTTATCTGTTTGCACCAACTAATCTCCTTCTAAAAGTCCTCGACAAGCTAAGATCCTTCAGAAGGACGGCAGCAGTTGTAGCCCCCAATTGGCGCAAGAGCAATTGGTTTCCTCTAGTCATAGAGTGGAATCTGAAGTTGTTCCCACTGTCGAATCCAGTGCTGTTCCAACTAGTCCAGATGTCGACTGTCTACGCTTCTTCCTCGAGAACCAGCAACCTACATCTAATGATTTTCTCGCCTTAGCGGCGAGCAAAAGGTTTGCAATCTCGAGGGATAAAGTAAACTTCATCAAAGAGTACAAGTCATGTTCTACTAGGAGATAGTACGAATTGTCATGGAAGAAAAGGGTGACCTTTATGAAAGAAAGAAAACAGACAGAAATATCAATAGACTTCCGTCTTGCATTCTTCATACAACTCCACGAGAAAGGCCTAGCCCCTACTATAATTACTTCTTGTAAGTTGGCCCTGGCTAGACCACTTTTGTATACTTTCGAGGTGGAACTCTTAGGTGAAATCTTTAATAAGATTCCAAAAGCATGTGCTAGACTCAAGCCTACAGAGCCCAACAAAGCCCATCACGTAGTCTTTGGATAAAGTCTCGCACTATGCTTCAAACCTGGATAATGAGAACTGTACTTTAAAAGTTTTGACACAGAAAGTTATCTTTTTGTCGCGATAGCCTCAGGGGCTAGAGTTATTGAAATAGTGACCTTATCTAGACACGAAGGCCATATCCAGTTCCTACACTCAGGAGAACTGAATATGTGTCCCGATACTGTCTTTCTTGCTAAGAATGAGCTACCCACCAAGAGGTGGGGTCTTTGGAGAATCTGCCCATTGAAGGAAGATGCCTCTCTGTGTCCAGTAGAGTGTCTTAAGGTCTATCTTCGAAGAGCTTTAACCCTGGATAGGTACGATGGGTCGTTTGCGACCCCGAGCGTCAAAAAAAAACAGGTTTTTCTCACGTGACTCACCCCCGTGACTGAATTTATGGGTGATCGACCTGCAGGAGGTGTCTCCCCTACACGCTCTAGTAGTGTCCAGATGTGCATTGCTGTAGCTGTACTCCTTCCCCGATTTCTGAGACGCGTCGGGGTCGTTCGCGTCCGAGTTTACCCTTCTAAGGTAGTTTGCATAATTATCAAAGTTATTACGTATTATGAAATTGTCGTAGAATGGTGCAACTTGTATAGGTTATCAGTTGTGGAAAGTCTTGGTGGACTGTTTGGCTACCATGTGCATGTTTTTTTTTTTAGTTAAAATGTCGTTCATCACCACGAGGACCATTTTACCGCGAGTGCCCCTTTTTCATTTTATTTCATTTTTTTGCCAAGTCATTTTTCCGTAAGATATTGCCAAATAGTGTCGTAAAACTTTTGCTTGTTTAGTGTTGGAAAGTGTGTCTAGATGATCTGGCTACCCATGCATGACTTTGTTTTTGTCAGATACGACGTAGTTATTGGTATATTGGGTATTTAACTGCGGTTACCAATTTCTGTTTTTTTTTCAATATTTGTAAAAATTACTACGTAGTAAGGAATTGCCGTATATTATTCATTTTTTTTTCATGTTTATGTGTTAGAAAGTGTGCCTTGATGGTTGGGCTAACACGTGCATGTCTTTTTTTTTATCTGAGATGTCGTATATTAGAATGTCGGGCATTTTACCGCGAGTGTCCTTTTTTCATTTTTTTTCATTTTTTTGCCAAGTCATTTTTCCGTAAGATATTGCGAAATAGTGTCGTAAAACTTTTGCTTTTTTAGTGTTGGAAAGTGTGTCTAGATGATCTGGCTACCCATGCGTGATTTTGTTTTTGTCAGATACGACGTAGTTATTGGTATATTGGGTATTTAACTGCGGTTGCCAATTTCTGTTTTTTTTTCAATATTTGTAAAAATTTACTACGTAGTAAGGAATTGCCGTATATTATTGATTTTTTTTCATGTTTATGTGTTAGAAAGTGTGCCTTGATGGTTGGGCTAACACGTGCATGTCTTTTTTTTTTATCTGAGATGCCGTATATTACAATGTTGGGCCTTTTTCCGCGAGTGCCCCTTATTATTTGTTTTGCATTTTTTTGCTTAGTCATGTTACTGTAAGGAATTGGCAAGTAGTGTCGCAAAACTTATATTTTTATAGTGTTGGAAAGTGTTTCTAGATGATCTGGCTACCCATGCCTATTTTTTTTTTAGCCAGATATGGCATATATATAAGTATGTGTTCGATTTTCCTGTGATTGCCATTTTTTCGTTTTTCCCCATTTCTTTCAAAATTACTACGTACTAAGGAACTATCACAGAGTAATATTTCATTTATATGTTTATTTGTCGGAAAATATGCCTTGATGGTTTGCCTAGCACGTGGCTGAAATTTTTTTTTTCTGAAATGCCGTATATTAGAATGGCCATTTTTCCACGAGTGCCCCTTTTTATTTGTTTTGCATTTTTTTGCTTAGTCATGTTACCGTAAGGAATTGGCAAGTAGTGTCGCAAAACTTATAATTTTATAGTGTTGGAAAGTGTTTCTAGATGATCTGGCTACCCATGCCTATCTTCTTTTTTTAGCCAGATATGGCGTATATATAGGTATGTGTTCGATTTTCCTGTGATTGCCATTTTTTCGTTTTTTCCCATTTCTTTCAAAATTACTACGTACTAAGGAACTATCACAGAGTAATTATTCATTTAGATGTTTATTTGTCGGAAAATGTGCCTTGATGGTTTGCCTAGCACGTGGCTGAATTTTTTTTTTCTGAAATGCCGTATATTAGAATGTTAGCCATTTTTCCGCGAGTGCCCCTTTTTATTTGTTTTGCATTTTTTTGCTTAGTCATGTTACCGTAAGGAATTGGCAAGTAGTGTCGCAAAACTTATATTTTTATAGTGTTGGAAAGTGTTTCTAGATGATCTGGCTACCCATGCCTATCTTTTTTTTAGCCAGATATGGCGTATATATAGGTATGTGTTCGATTTTCCGGTGATTGCCATTTTTTCGTTTTTTCCCAATTCTTTCAAAATTACTACGTACTAAGGAACTATCACAGAGTAATGATTCCTCTAGATGTTTATTTGTCGGAAAATTTTGTTTACTTTTTTTTTGATTGAATATCATCAAATTTTTTTAGCTAAAATATTGTTTTACATTTTTTTTTTCGAATTTATTTCCCTTCAAAAAAAATTTTTTCGGTCAGAATTTTAATTTTATAGTCGTAAAATAATCGACAATTATCCAGCAACCCACCATACAATTTTTATGCATATCCAATAATAATTAGATTAGTAAATAACACCTTGAAATTGACATACCCTTCCTACATTTCAAGTGGCAGATTAGGGAGTCTGAGTCAGTGTGGTTGGCGGCCATTTTGTGGACATATCCGAAGCGTAAGCTGCCCTATCTATATATATTCTTGTTCCCTATAGAATTTGTGATATTTTGGTATATTTTTACCTGCATAAATATCATATTATATATTAAATATATGTATTTTTTTACGGAATTTCTAAGTACTCAAAAAATTACCTTTAGATATGGCCCCTGATATAAATGTAATTTACAAAATAATGAAGATTTTTTTACATATTTCTATTTTAGGATAACATATGTTTATTCCCTAAAAAAATTAGCCACTTCCTATTTCATTTGGGTACCCAAAAAAATTCATGAAATTTGGACAAATTTTTTTGGCCAAAAAAAGTTACCCTTTTTTTCTCATTTCAGATCTTCACCTCCATGGGTCTGACTTCATCCAAAATACATCAAGATGTGTCCTAAACATTCAAGAATCAATTCCTAAAAGGATTTGTGTATATATGTATAAACTTTTTTTTTATGAATTTTTATGTCAGGTCTTTTTTTTTTCTACTTAATTTTTTAAAATATTTATAATAAATAGTTTTTCTGCAGATGAGTAGTATTTATCTTTACAGTTGTTTTGAGCATTCATTGAAGTTTTTTTTGGCAAAAGAAAAAAGGAGGTTACTGCAAAAACTGATTTTTCAAGAATTTTTTTTGGCGTCGGGGTCGTTCGCGTCCGAGTATACCCTTAAAGGGGTGTCCGAGGAGCGTACCTATCCAGTGTTAAACTTCAAGGGAGGACAGTTCTTCAGAGGCTAAACCTCAGGATTAAAGCTGTCTTTAAAACAACTGAGAGCGAAGCTCACCTACTTTATTCGCAAGGCGGATCATGACAGTACACCAGCGGGTCATGATCCGAGGAAAGCTTCTTCCTTGCTGAATGTCTTTCAGCATGTGGACTTTGAGAGACTCCACTCATACACTGGGTGGAAGTCATCCAGGGTCTTCTATAAACATTACGCGAAGTACAAGAGATAAAACATTTTGTGGTGGTGGCTGGTAGTGTGATTAAACCTGCCGTGTAGTGCTGCGATGAACAGTGGACTGTTTTGGGACTTTACAGTGCTTTGGGTGCGTGGTTATACGTACCCACTTGTGCAGCTCACAACTATGGTTGAGGCACTGTTCTGGGTAGGTGTATATCTGATTGCTACACCAGTGTCGAGTGAACGTTTGCGTTTCTGTGTTTTTAGCATTTCCGAACATCTGACTATGTCAGGTATATTTGGTTTTCACATCTTCCATTGAGTTGCATTATTTTGATAATGTATTTTGTATATTTTTTTCCGTATAAGAAAATATTTGTTTGAGGTTATGTATGCTGGATCAGATGCATACTTTGTCGTAACTACATTTTGATAATCTAGTTGCCTAATAAAATACTTGAAACTGTATTTGTGTCATTCATGCTCCCTCAGTTATAAACTAATAAAGTATGCTAGAGTTTTTACTAAACTTTTTAGGTGTTTAGGTTCTTGAAGACATAAATTGCCTTCTTAAAGGAATAATCATGACATTAGGTACTTAAGATAAGTTAACAGGGTACGTTTCAAACTCTACCCCCCCCCCCCCTTTTTTTTCCCATGGGAAATACAAACCTTGAATCCTTATTGTTGACATCAACATTTCTCTGCTGAGGGGCAGGATGCACTAAGCCGGCTTCAGGTTTGGTATGAGTGAGAGATCATTGGATTTCCACATAAAGGTCTTGTAGACCAGATAAGGAGAATCTATTCAAGGTAAAAGGCACATACACAAACCCACATCTAATAATAAATTAAAGACATTTTTCTAGCATACTTCCATCAGCACGATATGGACTGAGCCCAAAAAATCAAATTTTGATCAAAGAGCAAAACCTATTTTCGGGTGAGATGGCCATGTCGTCCTGATGGAACCCACGCTTTTGTTGATCCCTCCCAAAATTACTTTATTCGTGGCCATTTCCACTTAACGGCAAGAATAAGAATAGCGTCACACTAGTAGTAGGGAATAGGATCCACCGGGTACCTAGAACGGCACCCCTTCCTTTTGCCACTCTTCCCCCTTACATCAAAATGTTAAATCTATTTGGGGTGAAGCTTGCCATGTGTCGTATCCAAATATACGTCCCCTGATATTATACGATATCCTTTATTGGATACTCGTGCCAGGAGTTGGAATACTGGAGATCTTTGGCTTAAATTCTATGAGAGTATCACTGTAGCAAATATCCCTTAGAAGGCTACCTTTAGGAACCCTTCCATCAGGACGACATGGCCATCTCACCCAAAAATAGATTTTTCACTTTGATCAAAATCCGTTTTTTTCAAACATAGTGTCGTCTGAGATAAGTATCTTCTTTACTTCTTTTTCAGTTTCATCACCAAAGTTTTCACTACAGCTCGACAAGTTGGAAGAAAATAGGACTCCACTACTGAATGAGGTGTCATATGTTTTGACATTTGCTCAACCACTAAATAACTTGGTTTTTGTGTTTTCCAGTTAACTTAATTATTTTCTCAAACGTAAGACTGTGATTTTTGCTATATTACAAAACTCTTTCAAAGTAATCAACAGGTTTCTACGAGAGGTGCAAACGTTTTCATGTTAAATGTCTTTCTACTTTCATGGGAGTAGTCTTAAATTCATTTGACAGCATAATGCCTAAAAAACGCTCTTAGGTCTGGGAATATTATGGACCATTGAAAATAAATGCAATAACAAAGTCTATTAGTAAATTTCAATAGTAATAGGAAGATCCTGATACTCATCCTTATGGGAATTAGCCGAATTCTTTATCAAGTGATCGTGAACTAGATACTATTTTCTCTATTCAAGGAAAAGCGATATAGGTAACGAGATAGTCAGATATAAGAAAAACGAAATAATAAACCTCTAAATAATATAGCATGTTTGTAACCTTGGTAAACCAAATAGATAATTCTTATGTGTAGAATTACTAGTATACTTCTTAACAGGAAAGAAACGGAAGAAATAAATATAAGTTTAAGCAGATTATTGTAACCGGATTAGTCATCAAATACTCATAAGATAAACTCAGCCAAAGTCAAATCTCTCCAGAGAAAAGGTGATTTTATTTTGTCATGGAAGAACGCTTTCGGGAGAATAGCACATGAATGCTATCATATACATTACATTTCTGGTGAAAGCTAGAAAAGCAACCAAATCATTTAATCATTTTAAAACCTTAGTCTTTAACGAGATGAATTGTGAGTAACAATAAAACTTTCAATAAATATTAGCTTCCGTTTGGAAAATATTGTAAATTAGACGATGAGTCATGTGCTAAATTTGCCTTTGATATAAGAAATGTGCCGGAAAATTATCTGTATCACGTTGTCTTTTATAGGAAATGATCAACAGCAAGCAGGAAAATTTCCCGAAGAATAACAAATGAATGGAGTAAAATGAGAAATGGAAATGTGATTGGAATGGAGAGGACATCTCATTCTTTGGTTTGAACTTCAAGAACACCGACAGATTCATTAAAATGCTTTTTTTGTAATATCTTATTATCCCATTCTTATGTTGAATTATAGATAATATGTAATCGGTATAGAAGATGTACATCATAACACATTTTTGGTAAGTGTTATCATTCTTGAATGAAAATATAGCTGTTCAAAAGTCTCAACATTCAAGGCAGTAATATATATGTAAACCAAATTGGATTAATGAAGGCAGAGACCAGATAATTAACAGTAAGAACTACGAAACCATCTTTATGATCACATTTTTATTTGGTGATGATCTTAGATGCCAAATAACATATAATTAAACAGATGTCTTTTGTTACCACGCAAATTAGATTTAAAGGCGTAAGCAATAAACATAAATTAGGGAGGATATTACAATATTAGTCTAGTAAAAAAAAAAATGGGGTTGCAATTGAAAAAAAAAATATATCAATGAATTTCTTATCAATATATATATATATATATATATATATATATATATATATATATATATATATATATATATATATATATATATATATATATATATATATATAGATATATATATATATATATATATATATATATATATATATATATATATATATATATATATATATATATATATATATATATACATATATATATATATATATATATATATATATATATATATATATATATATATATATATATATATATATATATATATATATATATAGATATAACAATTATTCAAGTAACACGTGATATTTTCCAAAATTTGGTCACCTTTAGTACAATTTCAAGATTACCACTAACGGAAAATATAACCAGAATTCTCTTTGTGCTATCATATCCAAAGTCCTCTGAAAGTGAACTTAAAGAGCATTTTATTTGTTATTCTTTTTTTCTGTACGGTTAGTTGAATAACAGGGAAGACTATCTAATATTAATCATAATTTGTACTATTTTAACATTATCACTAATTGAAAAATAACCCGAATTATGTGTGTACTAACACACGCCAAATACCTTCAAAATGTGTTTGGAGATATTCTTTGTACTTTTAACAGGGATAAATTTCTGAATTTTATCAGTTTCAGTACAATTTTGCGACTACCACTAACAGAAAAATATCCGGATTTTTTTTTTTCGTTCTCAATTTATAACTAAATAAACCACAAAAAAATCTATTAAAATTGAAATTATAAATCTATGGTTGATGACGCCATTATTGACGTCTATAGCCTTTCCATCTGAAATATATATACATATATATATATATATATATATATATATATATATATATATATATATATATATATATATATATATATATATATATATATATATATATATATATGTGTGTGTGTATATATATATATATATATATATATATATATATATATATATATATATATATATATATATATATATATATATATATATATATATACATATATATATATGTATATATATATATATATATATATATATATATATATATATATATATATATATATATATATATATATATATATATATATATATATATATATATGTGTGTGTGTGTGTGTGTATATATGTATATATATATATATATATATATATATATATATATATATATATATATATATATATATATATATATATATATATATATATATATATATATATATATATATATATATATATAAATATATATATATATATATATATATATATATATATATATATATATATATATATATATATATATATATATATATGTGTGTGTGTGTGTGTGTATCGATTGCTCGACTATCTTGCTATTTACAATATATTTGCATTTCTTGTCCTTTCTTTTCCTGCTCTCCTATTTACAGCATGTTTGGTATTTCAGGTAACAAAGTACTAGACTGGAAAACTAGAAGTAAACTAATCTTATAATAGTTTTAATTCTATATTTGTTACGATAAATAAAATTACAGTTTTGCGCATAAGAACAATTTTATTGTAGAATACGTTTTTTATATACTTATATATGCTGTGACTTGAGTAGCTTATTTTACGTGAAAGTCAACTTAATTCCTATTATGATTTATGTAGTTTTAAGCCATTGCTTAAGAAAAGATCGATTTTGAAAAGTGTGTGATATGCCTAAATATTTGTGTTACGTACAAATGGACTACAGTATATACTTTGCTGCACTGTTCAAACTTCATGAATGTCCACACCTGGAGTCGTATTTCTCTAAGTGTATACATGAAAATGTAATATTGCTGGTCCGAGAAGATTATCCTTGCAATTTTACTGACCTGAGATGGAGAGTTGCCCTCCAAGCTGATGAAACGTTATCCTCAGAGGTTCCAAACATGAGGCTTAAATGAAGTATGTAACTATAGTCTTAGAAAGATCATTGTTTTGTGGGTGGACAATAAAACGGAAAGATTAGCCAACAAAGAGCAGTCCTTTTAACAAAGAAGAATATTTAATCAAGAGCATCTCGACAGGACTGAGTGCAATAAAAAAAGACCAAGCCAACTGTGATGATGCTGAACATATACGGAAAAATATTCAAGTACAACTTGTGAAGGTGCTTTTAACGAAAGCAAAGATCAAGAGTAAACACCTTATGTATACACTACCGTATTTCATGAATGGGATTTAATTTGATGCCTCTATTTTTATGTTAGTTGATACTTAGTGAGAGAGAGGATGATATGAAAGTATTCCTGAAGTATGAGTTGCCTCCAAAAACTTACGTTATTAATTGAACACGGAATGATGCGGAAACCAGATATGTCAGATTTTTTTAGAGCCCTCAAGCAGATTTCCGTTGTCGCGCCAACAGTCTCATTCATGTATTTACTTAATGCGAGGTCACTGCTGCATAAGGTGAAGTGACCACAAAAAGCACATGTAAAATCATCTTCGTACATTATGTGTTATCTGTCACCGGTAGGTATGGTTTATATTGAGTTGTATTTGATTGTTATGACATTGGTCCTTATACCAAAGAGCAAGAACGGAAAGAAGAGTAGGTAATATATCTGCTAATGTTACTGTCGCATTGTAGCACAAACCTATATGCAACCAGGAAGTTTTACGGAAAAATTAAAGAATTTCTGACAAACACCCCAGTAGACAGCAAATCATTGGTGATACAGAAACTTAGATTGTTCTAGTTGCATTAACGGTTTAAAGGCCACTCATTAGTGGCAGAGGGAATGGACAGTGACGTTGCCTATTAAACAGGACAATACCCTAGATACTAACCATATATCATATGATCAGCACCCAAGCCCTGTATTGACCCAAGCTAGAACCAAGGAGGGCCAGGCAATGGCTGCTGATGACTCAACAGATAGACCTATAAGACCCCAAACCCATCAACCTTAGCTCTCAGGGATGGTAAGGTTGCATACACTAATGGCACTAACGAGACTGAGCAGGACTCAAACCCCCGACTGGCAAACACCAGGCAGAGACGTTACCAATCCGGCCACAACAATACATAGCCTATGCTTTATAAGAGGACGAAAGGCGTGTGGCAATAGTGGCAAATGACACCGATATTTGTGTACTGTTGATCTCTCACTTAAAAACTCATATGAAAAATTTGCTGTCGGACTCTGGTAAGGAGCAATACGAATGATATATTGTAAGTTTGGTGTCATTAACAGGAGGTCAAAAGAAATCTATTTATCCATGCCCAGTCTGGTTGCGATACGATATCAGCGATTTATAGCCAAGTTTTCTGACCTAACCTACACTGGAAATGAATTATGTGCAATAAAATATATTGGGCAAGTCATATGTAAGAAAACTCTATTAAATATTAAGTGAATTATCCACTCATCTTTCTTTGGAGTAAGTTTTACCATGTGTGATGGTATTTCTTCAAATTTATTTTGCTAAAGAAGGATATATTTGATATCTATTTTACATGTGCGTTAATTCCTATACGCAAAAGGTTTCAAGAAAAGACTTCGCTTATGAAGAAGTGGCAGAAGAAATATTTCTGATATATTAAAAATGATATGGCTACATCGGAAAAAAAAATGGCCATTTTACAATTAGATAGGTTTTTTTTCTTTTTAAATAAAAACACTAACTGTTCATTAGTAGCTTTTTCAGTGTTTCGATGTGTAACTTGAACTAATGAAAATGGCATTGCGTATTGGGAGAGTTTTCAAGAGAGAAGTTTATTTTCTGTTTCATTCTTCCATAGGTGCAAGGGGGCATGAGGGAAATCCTCCTTTAGAGCTTTGCTACAGCTTATTCATACGCTTTGCAGCAAAAAAACTATCACCAACAACAAGAACACGCCATATCAAATCCCTTAGTGTTCATTTATAAATAATTGAGTGGAAATCATTGATGAGCCTCAACACTGGTGTTGGATGTCTTGAAATAGAGTGTATGGGCCAGAAATGTCTCTCTTGGCTATAGCTAACAAAGACAATATTTGTGAATTGTTAGGACTTCCGAACAGTGGAATTAAAAAAAAAAAAAAAAAAAAATTCATTTTAACCCTGGATAGGTACGCTCCTCGGACACCCCTTTAAGGGTATACTCGGTCGCGTGCGACCCCGACGCAAAAAATAATTCTTGAAAAATCTGTTTTCGCAGTAACCTTTTTTTTTTGCCAAAATGAAATTCAATGAATGCTTAAAACTACTGTAAAGATAAATACTACTCAACTGCATAAAAACTATTTATTATAAATATTTTAAAAAATTAAGTAGAAAAAAAAGACCTTACATAAAAATTCATAAAAAAAATTATACATATATACACAAATCCTTTTAGGAATTGATTCTTGAATGTTTAGGACACATCTTGATGTATTTTGGATGAAGTCGGACCCATGGAGGTGAAGATCTGAAATGAGAAAAAAAGGGTAACCTTTTTTTGTCAAAAAAATGTGTCCAAATTTCATGAGTTTTTGGGGGTACCCAAATGAAAAAGGAGTTGGCTAATTTTTTTTTAGGGAATAAACATATGTTATCCTAAAATAGAAATATGTAAAAAAATCTTAATTATTTTGTAAATTACATTTATATCAGGGGCCATATCTACAGTAAAGGTAATTTTTTGGGTACTTAGAAATTTCGTAAAAAATTACATATATTTAATATATAATATGATATTTATGCAGGTAAAAATATACCAAAATATCACAAATTCTATAGGGAACAAGAATATATATAGATAGGGCAACTTACGCTTCGGATATGTCCACAAAATGGCCGCCAACCACACTGACTCAGACTCCCTAATCTGCCACCTGAAATGTAGGAAGGGTATGTCAATTTCAAGGTGTTATTTACTAATCTAATTATTCTTGGATATGCATAAAAATTGTATGGTGGGTTGTTGGATGAATGTCGCTTATTTTACGACTATAAAATTAGAATTCTGACCGAAAAAAATTTTTTTGAAGGGAAATAAAATCGAAAAAAAAAAAATTGTAAAACAATATAATATTATAGCTAAAAAAATTTGATGATATTCAATCAAAAAAGAAGTAAACAAAATTTTCCGACAAATAAACATCTAAATGAATCATTACTCTGTGATAGTTCCTTAGTACGTAGTAATTTTGAAAGAAATGGGAAAAAACGAAAAAGTGGCAATCGCAGGAAAATCGAATACATACCAATATATACGCCATATCTGGCTAAAAATAAAGATAGGCATGGGTAGCCAGATCATCTAGAAACACATTCCAACACTATAAAAATATAAGTTTTGCGACACTACTTGCCAATTCCTTACGGTAACATGACTAAGCAAAAAAATCCAAAACAAATAAAAAGGGGCACTCGATGAAAAATGGCAACGAGCTAATGGTGGGCATTTCAGAAAAAATTTTTTTTAGCCACGTGCTAGGCAAACCATCAAGGCACATTTTCCGACAAATAAACATCTAAATGAGTCATTACTCTGTGATAATTCCTTAGTACGTAGTAATTTTTAAAAAAATGGGAAAAAACGAAGAAATGGCAATCACAGGAAAATCGAACACACCTATATATATACGCCATATCTGGCTAAAAAAAAAAGATAGGCATGGGTAGCCAGATCATCTAGAAACACTTTCCAACACTATAAAAATATAAGTTTTGCAACACTACTTGCCAATTCCTTACGGTAACATGACTAAGCAAAAAAAATGCAGAACAAATAAAAAGGGGCACTCGATGAAAAATGGCAATGTGCTAATGGTGGGCATTTCAGAAAAAAAAAATTCAGCCACGTGCTAGGCAAACCATCAAGGTACATTTTCCGACAAATAAACATCTAAATGAATCATTACTCTGTGATAGTTCCTTAGTATGTAGTAATTTTGAAAGAAATGGGGAAAAACGAAAAAATGGCAATCACAGGAAAATCGAACACATACCTATATATACGCCATATCTGGCTAAAAAAAAAAAGAAGATAGTCATGGGTAGCCAGATAATCTAGAAATACTTTCCAACACTATAAAAATATAAGTTTTGCGACACTACTTGCCAATTCCTTACGGTAACATGACTAAGCAAAAAAATGCAAAACAAATAAAAAGGGGCACTCGCGGAAAAATGGCCAACATTCTAATATACGGCATTTCAGATAAAAAAAAAAGACATGCAGGTAGTAGCCCTACCATCAAGACACACTTTCCAACAAATAAACATGAAAAAAAATCAATACTTTATGGCAATTCCTTACTACGTAGTAAATTTTTACAAATATGGAAAAAAAAACAGCAATTGGGAACCGCAGGAAAATACGCCACATACCAATATCTACGGCGTATCTGGTAAAAACAAAGTCACGCATGGGTAGCCAGATCATCTATACACACTTTCCAATGCTATAAAAATAAAAGTTTTGCGATAGTATTTGCTAATTTCTCACGGAAAAATGACTTAGCCAAGAAATGAAAAAAACTGAAAAAGGGGCACTCGCGGAAAAATGGCCACCATTCTAATATACGGCATCTCAGATAAAAAAAAAGACATGCACGTGTTAGCCCAACCATCAAGGCACACTTTCTAACAAATAAACATGAAAAAAAATCGATAATATATGGCGATTCCTTCCTACGTAGTGAATTTTTACAAATATTGAAAAAAAACAGAAATTGGCAACCGCAGGAAAATACCCACAATACCAATATCTACGGCGTATCTGACAAAAACAAAGTGACGCCTGGGTAGCCAGATCATCCAGACACACTTTCCAACACTAAAAAAGCAAAAGTTTTGCGACACTATTTGGCAATTTCTTACGGAAAAATGACTTGGCCAAAAAATGAAAAAAACTGAAAAGGGGCACTCGCGGTAAAATTGTCCTCGTGGTGATGAACGACATTTCAACTAAAATAAAAATCATGCACATGGTAGCCAAACAATCCACCAAGACATTCCACAAATGATAACCTATACAAGTTGCACCATTTTACGACAATTTCATAATACGTAATAACTTTGATAATTATGCAACTTACCTTAGAAGGGTAAACTCGGTCGCGCTCGACCCTGACGCATCTCAGAAATCTGGGAAGGAGTACAGCTACAGCGATGCACATCTGGACACTACTAGAGTGTGTAGGCGAGACACCGACTGCAGGTCGATCATCCCCAAATTCAGTCACGGGGGTGAGTCACGTGAGAAAAACATCTTTTGTTTTGACGCTCGGGGTCGCGGACGACCCACCGTACCGTTCCAGGGTTAAATGACCTCATTAATAAGCATTGAATTCGCAAAGCCAATCTGGTAATAAGTTCGTTTTTTGAAACCCTAAGAAATGAGTAATAAGGATGTTTAACATTGCTTTATTTTGAACTCTGTATAAATTAGGAAAATTTTTACTAAATGTTCCTTATTACTTAACTAGCTGCACAAGAAATAAATTATACAAACGACACTTAAGAGGACCCAAGATATGTTAATCTATAAAAAATTGCGATTATTTCGATACCAAATACATTAATATGATATTTATTAATATGTGTAAAAGTGTGGTTTCTGAAAACTAAAGAATTAAAAATTTATATATATATTTTTAATCTGGCTTTATTTTGAAATTACTGTAAGTTAATGAAATTTTTAAAAAAAGAAAAGAAAAAATAACCCTTGATACTTTACCAGCTAAACGCCTTTTGACCAGATTTTATACATTCTAATCTACAGAATATTGTAATATTTGTAAATACCAAACACAACAATATATTTTCTTTTTTCCGTGTTTCATCCATATTTTTTATTACACTAGATGCTAAAATCAAGAGATATAGTATAGACCATACTTCAATTAAATTAGCTTGATTTGATTTTATAATCAATTTTGTTACGAAAGATGCACGACCATTTTCACCTTTGTTTTTATTGTTGACATTGATTATGCGGCAAATATATACTTCAATGTATCCTTTCACTTTCATGCAAAAAGAGTTATTTGTAAAAATCAATTCCTTTGATATCATTTCTATGTAATGGAGGGAGAAGCTGATCTCTCAACTGATTAAAATCATTACTGGTAGTGCATGAGTTTACGAAATTCAGTTATCAAGAGCATTTTGGAAGCTTTGCATCAATGGAAATTTGCTGCTAATAATTTTCTTACAATCATCATGTTATAATTTGCTTTAATAAAATGAATTATATATTTCAAGGAGGAAGTTTAGCTAATCACAAAGGATCAGGTGATTAGGGAATGATAACATTTTACCAAAAAAAAAAAAATAATAATAATAATATAGAATTTGTGGAGGCCTATCAATTAGACTTTTCAGGTACATTGGCAGCCATCCACGAAAAAAAAAGTAATTGATTATAACGTAGACAGAAAATGATATATAAAACAAAATAAGATATGAAAAACAGACTTAAAATTTTTCCATATTGTTTTCATTCGATATATGTTTTTTTATTTTTTATTTATTTTCTTTTTTTTTAACATTCCTGGGGTAATACCACGAGTACCCTTTTAAGGTACTTATTAAATAATAAAAATAAAAGATTTATGTGAAGTGGTTATGGTGAAAATTTAAGATTGCCTGCAGAGACAACATTATATTCATGAATTAGCAAAGAACTTCATTACGAATTTAAGATTACGTTTTTAGATTGCGTGAAGATATAAAACAAAAGGATTTCTGCAAAGTGATTCCTTATGTGCAAGAAACAATACCGGTGGATGGTTGATGTTTCGGAAGACATTTGGAGGGAAGAGCAAATAATGGTACACCAATTAGTAACTCTTTCTTTGGTGGGACATGAAAGACAGGAACATTTGATTTGAGAAACAAAGATATTGGTTATCGGATAAGATACTATCCAGATAAGTTACGGAGGAAGTTTTATTTCTCATAAAAAGCCACTGACCATATCAGAAGAGAATCACATATTGGAAAAGGAACAAAAAGAAATTCAGACTTCCATAGTTATGTTAAATATTATGTTTTGTATTACACAGGCTTTATGCACGTTCATAAAATAAAATCGCTTTCATTTTCATCTCTCGCTCTCTCCATAGTGATAATAAAGTAACCTGTTAAGTTTGCCATCGCATGTTTTCATTTATTAGAATTATTGTAACACTCTGCTTTAAACTTCTGGTATATAAACTCGTTATCTGTTGAATATACTTTGCTTCCATTCACATAGCCTCTCTGCTAGAACCGACCTTAAGTGGTGCTAAAACAAGTTATGAGCCTTACATGAAACTGTGAAAGAGAAATTGTATTTCGTAAATTGTATCACAAATCACAGTCTCTCACACACATACACATGCACGCACACACATACATGTAAGTCATGTTCTTCCAACTTCTTTAGTGCATTGTGGAGAACAATTGAAAGTTGGGTGAATTAATATCTCTTTGGAAGTACGAAGAGCATGCCTAAATCGTCACCATCTACCTCTAACCGTGACGTTATCCGCACATGTCAGTCTTGTAGTTTCATTTCTAATCCTGTTCAGCTATTTAATTCCCAATATTCATCAGAGAGCTTTGTTTTATAATCTACAAAATCTATTGGATATTATTTTATTTTCATACCATGACTCATGTCCAAAGAGTAACACCGATATCACTAAACTGATATATAGCCGGACTTTCATATGTAATTTTAGGCGATTCGATTTTCAAATTTTACTTAACCTAGCCATTGTCTGATTTTTTTTTTTAATCTTACATTAAATTCCAATTTTAAAGGCCTTGTATTAGAGATCATAGGTCCTAAATATTTAAGTAATCCCTCCTCATTAATCCTTTCTCCTTCCAATGATACTTCATCTTCCCTTGTATATTCCGTCCCATCATCTCAGCCTTTGTTTTATTTATCTTGAGCCCAACTTCATGTGATATTTTATGTATTAAGGTAAAGCAAGCTTTGCAAGTCCCTGGGTGTCTGCTAATAAGTGCATCGTGATCAGCATACTCAAGGTCATCCAATTTCCTGTTATCAATCTATTCCAACCCTTCTTCACCATACAAGACTATTCTATGCATTACAAAATCCATAAGGAGGATAAGCAACTTAAATGACAACACATTCCCTTGGAGTACTTTATTATTTTCTGGAAATTCCTTTTACACTACTCTACTAACATTAACTTTGCACTAGTTATGCTCATGAACAGAGTTAATCACATTTACATACTTAAGATGAACTCCATAATGACGAAGGGCACTCAAATGCTTTTTCAAACACCACAAATACCAATGAGTGGATGTCTACATTCTACATATTGCTGTACCACATGTCTTGAAATGAAAAATTTGGTCAGTACAACTTCAACCTTTTGGAAATCTTGCTTGTTCAACTCTCAGGTTTTCATAAATCTTTGTTTCTACTCTCTTTATTATTATTATTATTATTATTATTATTATTATTATTATTATTATTATTATTATTATTATTATTATTATTATTATTATTAGTTGCTAAGCTACAATCCTAGGTGGAGAAGCAGGATGCTATAAGCACAAGGGTCCCAACAGGGAAAATAGCTCACTGAGGAAAGGAAAGGAGGAAAAATAAAATATTTTAAGAATACCAACATTAAAATAAGTATATCCTATATAAACTATAAAAAACTTTAACAAAACGAGAGAAAAAGAAGTTAGACAACTCACTTGATAGTGATCTCTCTTCAGTTATTAAAATTAGTCGGGTCTCCTTTTTTTTTTTCATTTTAACCAACACTCATAGATCCCATTCATCAGGTTTTGGCGTGATATACAGTGAGAAAATAGAAAATACTGGCATATTGAAATAACTGAAGAGAGAGAGAGAGAGAGAGAGAGAGAGAGAGAGAGAGAGAGAGAGAGAGAGAGAGAGAGAGAGAGAGAGAGAGAGAGAGAGAGAAAAATGGTCCTTCAAACATAGTAATGTGAATGTAATTTTGTAGGATGGCTGTCGGTTGACCCACCAAATCAAACTCATTTTCTTGGTAGAATAATTGCAGTTAGGTTAGATCACAAATCTGGTCTGGAGCAGAGGAATCAATAAAAAGAACAACTAGTTGTGAAAACCACTCATTTGATATAACTGGTATTCGCGTAGTCAGTGAAGAATCAGTTACAGTAACATTTTATGGCACATTAGATGCAATATACAATTTCTTCTCACACTCAACAATGCGATGGAACAAGCTGAGGAAACCTATGCCAATCAGCCTAACATCTGAATCTGAAACCAGATTGAGTGCATGAGAAGAGGTAGCTAAAAACAAATTTGTCACCACTTTGATGTCATTTTCATTCTACTGGAAGAATTGTCTTCTTATCTGAAAAAGAAATATAGATACAAGAAGTGAAACTAGTCAGCTGCTGCACCGGACTCTTACCTTTCCTTTCCTTGCATTACTTATCTTTCAGAATCTTATATTATCAAAAACAGATTGCATGCAAAAGACGCTTCAAGACCATCGAATAAACTTCCACAATGTTGCCAAACTCTTAAAAGCAATTAAAATATATTTCAATCAAAATGGAGAAGCAGTCTATAGAGTCTTTCGGTGCACTTAGTGAAATATATGATGCTATGGGAGAGATGAGGACCAGAACAAAGAAAGGGAAGCCAGAAAAAACAGCTACTGATATAGAAATCAGTGTGAAAGCAAGAGAAAATTTTTTAATAAAAGTTACAATTAATAGACTGTATACTGTAATGGAACAATGAAGCGCAGGACTTGAAGATCTAGACAACATGTTTCGGTCTCTGCTAGATGTAAAACGAATTCTTAAAAAAGCTAAAAGTTCAGGATTACAGGATCATGATATATTGATTTGAGTGATACAATGTTTTCTGACATCCTGACATCTAAGGTCATTGACGCAGATTAGAGAATGAAGGAAAACTGTTTACATGTTGGCAAATTCCACAGTATTTATTTAGAATTCAAGAACTCTATGAAGACTTCTTAGACTGCAGAATGCTCCTCGCAAGTAAAACCGATGTTTGGATTTCCACAACAGACAAGCTCATCCACTTTATTGTACAATATGTTGATGAAAAGGTTTTCACTACCTTGAGAGTGGCAATCCAATTTATGCTTACTGTAGTAATTTCAATGGTAAGCTGTAATATTCGTTAAGCAAACTGAAATTGATTATGGCTTTTCTTAGAGCCTCAATGAAACAGGATAGTCTTAACGCCTAGGCATTTCTTATAACCATATTAAGCGCGATGATGTTATTAATAAGGTTGCCTCAGCAAAGTCTCGCAGAGTCCAAATATAATCGCCATCAACGTTTATTTTTCTGAGGTTCTTACACCCACTGTTGTATTTTAAAGGTTAAATATAATCAGTTTCAGAATCTGACAAATTATTTTTATTTCTCATTCAGTTTTAATAAAAGTTCTTTGGTGTGGACTATTACAGAATTAACTATTATTATTATTATTATTATTATTATTATTATTATTATTATTATTATTATTATTATTATTATTATTACTAGCCAAGCTATAACCTTAGTTGGAAAAGTAAGATGCTATAAGCCCAAGGGGTCCAACAGGGAAAAATAGGCCAGTTAGGAAAGGATATAAGGAATTAAATGAATGATGAGAATAAATTTACGATATATCATTCTAAAAACAGTAACAGCGTCAAAACAGACATGTCCTAAATAAACTATTAACAACGTCAAAAACAGATATTTCATATATAAACTATAAAAAGACTCATGTCAGCCTAGTCAACATAAAAACATTTGCTCTAACTTTGAACTTTTGAAGTTCTACTGATTCAACTACCCGATTACGAAGATCATTCCACATCTTGGTAACAGCTGGAATAAAACTTCTAGAATACTGTGTAGTATTGAGCCTCATGACGGAGAAGGCCTGGTTATTAGAATTAATTGCCTGCCTAGTATTACGAACAAGATAGAATTGTCCAGGGAGATCTGAATGTAAAGGATGGTCAGAGTTATGAAAAATCTTATGCAACATGCATAATGAACTAATTGAACGACGGTGCCCATTACTCTGAATAACCAGCTTATAGCAATGTAAGGCTTGAGTGCATCCCTGAATCTGTTTTTATCAATGCTAATATAAAGGATTTCTATAGTTCAGAACCTCGTGATTATGTATTGCTTTTTTATTGTTTTTCACAAATAATAAATCCTTTTTTCATTATTTTTTTTTTTGCGCAAAATAACGCTGGTAAGATATTTTTCTCCATTAATGATGTTAGTATCCCTAAATTAAAAATAAATAAATAAATAAATATATCTAAAACTGATTTTATCAATACTAACTTCCAGTTTTTCGGGATTATGTATCCCTTTTTGAGTGTTTTTTTTTTTTTAATTTGCAAATACATCCATATTTCCTGTTTTTGGTACAAAATAGTTTTGGTATCTCCCTCAATAATGTTGGTAACAGTATACATCCTGATTATACCTTTTGATAATAGATAATGATGACTTGTACTAGTAAACTTAATATTCCTTCTATCAGTAAATAATGTGGCCAAGTGAACCATTGCATTACGGATCCAGAATCCTTAAGACTTATTTCATGACATAGGGTGCCTTTTTATAGGCTTGCCCTGGGTCCCAGTAACCCCAGTTATATCCCTGATACCGACTCATACTCGTCGATACCTCTTTACCCCTCCCCTCTGACATTGCAAACATATCAGGTCACCCATGAAGGCTAACTACCCACTTCTCACTTTGTACTCGGAAGTCTTCCACCGTGAACTTCAACAAAAGCCCACGGCAACCGCCAACCATGGTATTTATCCCTATATCCAAATGACGTGGCCCCTTATGTATGCTAGATTCCGGGGTTTGGCCCCAAATCATTTGGAAGCCTCTAAACAAACGTTCGCTGAAATGGATGAAATGAGCCTTTGCTAAAAAGAACTAAGCCTATGGTCGTCATTCTTATACATTGTCCTTAAAAAGAATGGCTCTCTGTGCCATTGTGGTGATTATAGCCATCTGAACATGCAAACAGAACTGGATCACTTCCTCCTCCTCAACATTACCGATGTTACATTCTACTTGCTAAATGAAAAGGAGCTATTTACACTCGACTTTATGCACGAGTATTATCAGGTGCCCATGAACCCAGAAGAAATCCCCAAGACTGTCGTCACTACCAGCTTCAGTACTTACACATTCAATTATTCCTGTTTTTGCCTTCTTAATGCTGAGCTTACTTTTCAATGCCTTAAAGATGGCATCTCGGCGGACCTATCCTGCTATGTATGTTACATGAATGACATACTCGTGTTCTTTTCTTTCGAAGTGGAACACCTCCATCACCTATGCATTCTTCTCCACTGCCTACAACAGAACAACGATGCAATCTGGTATGACAAGTGGACTTTTGGCAACAACAAAATTTCATTCATAGGACACTACATCACTCCTGCAGGAGTCTTCCCTGAGAAGCCATCAGTTGTTCTGAACTTCCCCACTCCTCGACCATCAAGGGACTGCAAGAATTATTGGGCATGAAAAATTATTATCACTGGTTCCTACCAGCCATTGTTGCCACTATTGCCCTACTGTGCACCTCCCTCAGAGGCAAGCTAAAAGAACTGAAGTAGGGTCACATTCAAAAAGCGGCCTTTTGCAAAGCAAAAGTTGCCTTATCAAACGTTACCGATATCACTTTTTCAGTAACACATCATACTCTCCTTTGGTCCACCTATGGCAGCGATGTCGCTATGGGTACAGTACTCGGACAGGTGGCCAACGGCTCATTCAGCATATTGGCATTCTTCTGTAGAAAACTGTTCAAGGCAAAATTCAGCTACTCTATCTTTTACCCAATTGCTGTCCGTCACTTTCGCAATTTCTTACAAGGTACGCCCTTCGTCAGTTGCATGGATTGCATGCCTCTGGTGAATACCCTTACTCGGCAGTCGAACACCAGGTCCACCTGTCAATGCTGGAATCTTTGAGCCATGGCTGATTACAGCTGCACCCTTCAACACATCCCTGGAAAAATTAATCCCATGGCCAATACCCTGTCAAGAAAAAGACTTGCTGCTATTCACCCAGCAGAAACCCAACAAAAAGTTCTAGAGTATCAGGCGTCTAGGGCATTCTGCACATCTCTCTGTTTGGAAAACGCCAACTTCGGAGACTACAACGCCACCCACCCCTATGGCGTCAGTACTGCCTTGCCAGGACCATGAATACCTGTCACCATATGAAGTTAGGTGGTTGATTTCATCTATGGCCTTTCACATCTCTCTCGCCGATCTAATGCACAGCTCCTGAAAATAAAGTTAGTTTTGCACAGCATTTCTAAGAAAGCTAAGGATTGGGTCCATGCCTGTACTTGATGTCAAACTTCTAAATTACATTGACACATGGTTTTAGGAGCATACACCTTTCCTCAAACTCAGCGTATTTTCTCCACTCGTTGGCCTAAAGTCATTTCCATGGAAACTGAAACATCTGCCTCATGTAAATCATCAATGTTCTCAGGTGAATAGCAAGATTTAGTATCCCCAAGTCTATCACTTCTGGCAGAGGTAGGACTTTCACTTCTTAATTGTGGACATCATTAGCTAATCTCCTGTGTGTCACCTTACATAAGAGAACCGCTTACAACCCCGCAGACATTTGAATGGTTTGAACACTTTCATCGTACCCTCAAAGCAGCTTTGATGTCCCGCTGCAATGACTCAAACTAATACACTCAGTTTCCTTGGGTCCTCCTAGGAATAAGGACCACAGTAAGGATACTCTAAATGGCAGGGCAGCCGGAATGATGTATTGTGACCCGTTGGTTTTCCTTGCTGATTTTTTTTTCTTTCTGAAACTTACTCTGACAATCTCCAGCATCTTATTCACTTTGTGGGAACAATCACAACATATGTCTTCCTGCATAATGACACTAGCAAGTCCCTGCTTACGTCTCCATACATGGGCCCTTCCCTCATGATCTGCTCCACAACAAAGGCTTTCCTAATTACTATTCGTGACAAAGTAGAGTGGATCTCCATTAATTGGCTAAGACTTGCATACCTCAGTTTGGCATTAAGTCCAGACCACTGACATAACAATTATTATTATTATTATTATTGAGTTAAAAGTAATAGCTGCATCGGCAGAGTTTATTTTCTTATTAAATTTTTCTATTTTCCGGATAATTCTCTTCTCTAGAGCGCTGCAATCAGCCAGCAGACTTGAAAAATTCATCAGGCAGGTAAATGACAAAATCGGGAAGACTTCTGAAGTATATTCTCACAGAATAAAAGTAAAACTTTTGATACAAAATAGTAAAAACTACGACGCGTTTTGAGGATAAGTCCTACCTTGTCTTCAAGTAGAGAGTGAGGTTGATACTGCAGTCGGGGGGTATAGATACCCAGGATCAGGATTACAGAGGGGGGCCTCGAATTTACCTTGGTTTTCATTGGTTGATCGGAGCTAGTATGGTCTGGTGTCTGGTGTACGATGAGCTCGGCCGGGAATACCAGTCTGTGACGTCATCCGGGGGCCCTGAATTTTGATTGGCTGAGGCGCGCTCTGAGCCAGCCAGGCTGCTCTCCTGCTCAGCAAACTGTCCCATGTGGCAAAGATAATTTCCTATTTCGGCGTCAAAATTCGGGGTATTTTCGTGGTTGGTGGTGTCTTCATTAGGTCCTCCTTGATGGGGGTTTCTTGATGTATAAATACGGCGGCTTGATGGTAACAAAAACATCTCTTGAGTCGTATTAACCCTGGAACGGTACGGTGGGTCGTCCCCGACCCCGAGCGTCAAAACAAAAGTGGTTTTTCTCACGTGACTCACCCCCGTGACTGAATTTGTGGATGATCGACCTGCAGTCGGTGTCTCCCCTACACGCTCTAGTAGTGTCCAGATGTGCATCACTGTAGCTGTACTCCTTCCCAGATTTCTGAGACGCGTCGGGGTCGAGCGCGACCGAGTTTACCCTTCTAAGGTAAGTTGCATAATTATCAAAGTTATTACGTATTATGAAATTGTCGTACAATCGTGCAACTTGTATAGGTTATCAGTTGTAGGAAGTCTTGGTGGATTGTTTGCTTACCATGTGCATGATTTTTTTTTTAGTTGAAATGTCGTTCATCACCACGAGGACAATTTTACCGCGAGTGCCCCTTTTTAATTTTTTTTCATTTTTTGGCCAAGTAATTTTTCCGTAAGAAATTGCCAAATAGTGTTGAAAAACTTTTGCTTTTTTAGTGGTGGAAAGTGTGTCTAGATGATCTGGCTACCCAGGCGTGACTTTGTTTTTGTCAGATACGCCGCAGATATTGGTATGTGGGGTATTTTCCTGCGGTTGCCAATTTCTGTTTTGTTTTCAACATCTGTAAAAATTTACTACGTAGTAAGGAATTGCCATATAGCATTGATTTTTTTTCATGTTTATTTGTTAGAAAGTGTGCCCTGATGGTTGGGCTAACACGTGCATGTCTTTTTTTTTATCTGAGATGCCTTATATTAGAATGTTGGCCATTTTTCCGCGAGTGCCCCTTTTTATTTGTTTTGCATTTTTTTGCTTAGTCATGTTACCGTAAGGAATTGGCTAGTAGTGTTGCAAAACTTATATTTTTATAGTGTTGGAAAGTGTTTCTAGATGATCTGGCTACCCATGCCTATCTTTTTTTTTTAAGCCAGATATGGCGTATATATAGGTATGTGTTCGATTTTCCTGTGATTGCCATTTTTTCGTTTTTTCCCATTTCTTTAAAAATTACTAGGTACTAAGGAGCTATCACAGAGTAATGATTCAATTATATGTTTATTTGTCGGAAAATATGCCTTGATGGTTTGTCTAGGACGTGGCTGAAATTTTTTTTTTCTGAAATGCCGTATATTAGAATGTTGGCCATTTTTCCGCGAGTGCCCCTTTTCATTTATTTTGCATTTTTTTGCTTAGTCATGTTACCGTAAGAAATTGGCAAGTAGTGTCGCAAAACTTATATTTTTTTAGTGTTGGAAAGTGTTTCTAGATGATCTGGCTACCCATGCTTATCTTTTTTTTCAGCCAGATATGGCGTATATATATGTGTTCGATTTTTCTGTGATTGCCATTTGTTCGTTTTTTCCCATTTCTTTCAAAATTACTACGTACTAAGGAACTATCACAGAGTAATGATTCATTTAGATGTTTATTTGTCGGAAAATGTGCCTTGATGGTTTGCCTAGCACGTGGCTGAAATTTTTTTTTTCTGAAATGCCGTATATTAGAATGTTGGCCATTTTTCCGCGAGTGCCCTTTTTTATTTATTTTGCATTTTTCTGCTTAGTCAGGTTACCGTAAGGAATTGGCAAGTAGTGTCGCAAAACTTATATTTTTATAGTGTTGGAAAGTGTTTCTAGATGATGTGGTTACCCATGCCTATCTTTATTTTTAGCCAGATATGGCGTATATATAGGTATGTGTTCGATTTTCCTGCGAATGCCACTTTTTCGTTTTTTCCCATTTCTTTCAAAATTACTACGTACTAAGGAACTATCACAGAGTAATGATTCATTTAGATGTTTATTTGTCGGAAAATTTTGTTTACTTCATTTTTGATTGAATATCATCAAATTTTTTTAGCTAAAATATTATATTGTTTTACAATTTTTTTTTTTCGATTTTATTTCCCTTCCAAAAATTCTGTCAGAATTCTAATTTTATAGTCGTAAAATAATCGAAATCCATCCAGCAATCCACCGTACAACTTTTATGCATATCCAAGAATAATTAGACTAGTAAATAACACCTTGAAATTGACATACCCTTCCTACATTTCAGGTGGCAGATTAGGGAGTCTGAGTCAGTGTGGTTGGCGGCCATTTTGTGGACATATCCGAAGCGTAAGTTGCCCTATCTATATATATTGTTGTTCCCTATAGAATTTGTGATATTTTGGTATATTTTTACATGCATAAATAACATATTATATATTAAATATATGTATTTTTTTTACGAAATTTCTAAGTACTCAAAAAATGACCTTTAGATATGGCCCCTGATATAAATGTAATTTACAAAACAATGAAGATTTTTTTACATATTTTTATTTTAGGATAACATTGTTTATTCCCTAAAAAAATTAGCCACTTCCTATTTCATTTGGGTACCCCAAAAAATTCATGAATTTGGACAAATTTTTTTGGCCAAAAAAAGTTACCCTTTTTTTCTCATTTCAGATCTTCACCTCCATGGGTCCGACTTCATCCAAAATACATCAAGATGTGTCCTAAACATTCAAGAATCAATTCCTAAAAGGATTTGTGTATATATGTATAAATTTTTTTTTTATGAATTTTTATGTAAGGTCTTTTTTCTACTTAATTTTTTAAAATATTTATAATAAATAGTTTTTATGCAGATGAGTAGTATTTATCTTTACAGTAGTTTTAAGCATTCACTGAATTTTTTTTTTGGCAAAAAAAAAAAGGAGGTTACTGCAAAAACAGATTTTTCAAGAATTTTTTTTTTTGTGTCGGGGTCGCGCGCGACCTAGTATACCCTTAAAGGGGTGTCCGAGGAGCGTACCTATCCAGGGTTAAGTGTGGGTTTATCTCGCTGTATCAGTAAAGCTTCTAGGATGCGTAGACGTCGACTATATGGGGCACTACCAATAATCTTGGTGTTACTGACAATGTCAGCTCGACAAATATGGGTGTTGTGTCTTTGTAGGGCATGATTCCTTATAGCCCCTTGCTGTACGTGGCAAGAAATTCTCTTGGAAAGACGCATAGTTGCTATGCCAATATAATTTCCGGGAAAACCCCGGAAAGGGCATTGATATGCATATACAACATTCGTCTTCTTTAAGAAATCGTATTCTGGGGGCGCTGGGTTATTCCTCACAATAAGGCTTTTCGTCTTGGCTGTTTGGTAATATATAATGAAGTCCAATTTCTATGTGTCTTCAGTAGGAATACATTATTCTTGATGATTTATTTCATTGCCTTCTCGTCTTGCAGGTAATTTGGATGCATATGTCCTTTATAAAATAGCTTGATGTTATTGCTACTGTTGGGTCTCTCGGCGGGGGCAGGTTCGTACCATGTGTCTACTGTTTTCCTGACTTACTTTTGGACGTGCTTATTGGAGAATCCATTGTTGACAAGTACTTTGGATATTCGGTCTAGTTCCTTGTGTGTGTCGCACCAGGTGGAACTGTG
>NC_090744.1:53109381-53119381 GCF_036898095.1 Palaemon carinicauda | reverse complement strand
TATAAATATATATATATATATATATATATATATATACAAATATATATATATATATATATATATATATATATATATATATATATATACATATATATATATATATATATATATATATATATATATATATATATATATATATATATATATATATATATATATATATATATATATATATATATATATATATATGTATATATATACATATATATATATATATATATATATATATATATATATATATATATATATATATATATATATATATATATATATATATATATATATATATATATATATATATATATATATATATATATATATATATATATATATATATATATATATATATATATATATATATATATATATATATATATATATATATATATATATGTATTTTTGGGCTCAAGCCATGTTGTCCTGATGGAAGTTCCTATAGGGTAGCTTCCTAGGGTATATTACAACTACGGCGATATTCCCAGAGAATTTACCTTAAGGTACCAGAATTCTAACTCCTGGAGCGAGTATCCCTCGTGAAAGGGATATCGCGACATATCAGAGGACGTATTCTTGACACGCCACATGGCAATCTGCATCCTGGACAGAGATATCGTCTCGTAGGAGGGATTGGTAAGAAACGAATTCGGGAAAGAAAAAGGGGAGCCGCTCCCATGGCTTCCTTATCCTCCGATTCGTATGCGTGCCTGGCGCCAATCCTGGCGCCATCTGTATTCCTTTTTGCGTAGCTTAACAACTCGGTGTTTTTTCCTGTGTTTCTCGCAAATCTTGGATTTATTCTACTTTTTCATGGCTTCTCCGTCTTCGTCGGCCTCTGATAAGTTGAGTATAATGTCTTTTATGTATAAATGTAGTCTCTTGGTAAATTTTTGAGTGATTAATAGGATTAATCTTTGATACAAGAGCCGTAGCCTACCAGAGGCGTCCTGGACGCTGTCACTCGCTAGGTATAGGCCTAAGTTTAGTTAGTCAGAGCGACATTCCTGGTTGTTTTGCTTTGATAAATTTTAGCTATTTAGCATTACATAGGATTTCCTTTCGTGCTTAGTATTAATTTGGCGAAGTATTCGCCATTCTGGCCTACGCTAGGCCATGTAGCCTAGTCGTTTGGTCCTAGTACTTCATGCATGATTTTGGTTTTTCCGAGTGTAATAAAAATTTTATTGAAGCTTTAGGCTATGTTTTATACATGTAAGCTTATGTGGAATATTTCCAAGATATTATACGAGTGAGTTTCGGTGATTTAGGTAATCGATTTTCTTGGTGCCTAGGCTAGTTGCTTATGGAGCCTTAGTATACTTTATCATACTCCCCGGTTGCTTTCTGTTCTTCGGAGAAGGTATGCAATCCCTTTCCCTCTGTTTAAGCCTTGGGCTTATCCCTAAGTGGTTTTTTCCGAATTTATTTTCGATAAAACTATACTGGGGTGTTACTGTACCTTCCTGTTCCTGTAGTATGGTTCAAAGAGGGACAGAACAACAGAGTTTTTTAGTCGTAGTCTGTGTTTGTCCGGCTTGGGGCAGAGTCCCCCTCGCTGGCCTGACACAGACAAAGGGAGCATAGCCCCCTTAGGTCACTACCGAAGGTTTCTGTGGATATGATTCCTTCTTTTGTGATCTACCAGACTAGTCCTTGTTGCTGTTCTCGGGGGAGGATAAGTTTCTTTCCCTGGGAGTAGCAACACCTTCCTTTCTTTGGTGCTCTGGGAGCTGGCAAGTATTGCTGGCCTTCCCCCTTAGATCTCCCTTAGGCTAAGATAAGTTTCTTGGCTGCGGGTGATCTGTCACTAAAGCAAGGTTGGTAGGACCCTCTTGTCCCTTCCCCCTCTTTCTCCGTAATGGCCTAGCCATTACTGTACTGTACGTCGTTCTACATCTGGACCTAGTCTAGGTTAGGATGTGGAATTGACTCAGCCCCTTGCCGGCCGGCAGAGCTGCCGGCCGGCAAGGGTCTTATATTTTTGAGTGCTGCCCGGACCTCTCTTGGTCCCTCATCCATGCCTGCCTGTAGAGCCAGACGGCATTGGTCAGGAAGCCTGAATTAGATTCTCCCCTTCCTTATATGCACTCTTTCGGATTGCCGGGCTTGGAGGTTGTGTACACTCTTATCCCGGCATCCATTCTATTTTTCTTCTAGTGCTGTACCCGGCCCGGCTGCCGGCCTATGAGGCCGGCAGCCGGGCAGGTGTAGTCCTCTGGTTCTTTTGCTGCCGGCTGGCATCGGTCTTGTACCTTTGCCGGCCAGCTTATGTCAGCCCTTATCTGCCGGTCACCAAGAGTGTGGCCGGCAGCTGGGTACTACCTTGTGTAGTTGCCGGCAGGCAGCCATTGCCGGCCGACATTGGCTGTTGCCGGCCGGCAGTCGCTGCTGGCCGGCACATGCATTTGAACCAGAGTGCTGCCGCCTTATAGCTGTTAAGTAGTATACTTTAAAGCTAGTTATGGTGTGTGCCGGCCGGCACGTATCCCCCTATACTGTACTAGTATTCTTCAGTATAACATATACAGTAAGAAGAAAACTATGGTAAGGGTTTTGGTACAGCACTGTGTGTTCTAACACTATTGTGTTTTCTTGCACATCCCTTTGCTGTTGCCCTACAGATAGGAAAGTGAGTTCTTTCCTGTCTATTATCCAGGATTTTAAAATCATTGCTTAGGTGTGAGCTCCATCTGTTTCCTCTGGAAACCTTGCATTGGTTACTCTAGAAGAGATTAACCATTTGATTTTATTATCTGGAAGGCTGCAACAATGGGTTGTGAGGGAAACACAAGTGTGTGTCTTTCCTTTATGAATTGTTATACTATACTATGCATATCCAGTGATACATAGTTCACTTGATACTCATGGAAATTTCTTCTCTTTACAGGAGGACCCTCCGAAGTGCGGAAATGTTTTCTGCAACGTCCGCAGCAAGTACCTCTGCGGACATGAGTGTTGTAGGAGACACGCAGCATGCGCTGTCTCCAAGGATGATCTCCAGTATTGGGACCCTCAGGTATGTACTGTATGCACTAACCTGATTACTGAGGCTTTTGATTCCCCTAGGACGGCGGAATCAAGGGATATAGCAAGGGAGAAGCTTCGTACCTGGGTAAGGGGCTTCCAAAAGAACACCTCTGGCCCTTATCTTCCAAGTGAGAAGATGAGGGCGTATCTTTTTCCCAAGGGATCAGCTGATGCAGTGATTCCCCAGCCTCAAGAGGAGATCCCCCTAGATCAGGTCCAGTTGGACGTTGAAGTCGCGGTCGCGATGCAAGACATCCAGTTAGATGACAGGATGTCTGACGTGGACGAGCGTTTGGAACAAGACCTCCTGGCAGAAGGTCAGGATGAAGTTCAAACCCCGGACGTCGTAGAGGATGAGGTCGACGAGGTGTCGGCTACTCCGGTTCAGATTCCGGAGCCTATTCCCCTCAACATCGGCCGGTCTCCCAGTAGAACTGGGACAGGCCCTCTCTTCAATTGTTGGAATGATCCAACAAATGCAGAAGGAGAATCAGGAGAAGGCGGCTGCTATGGAACTGCGGATGCAGTCCCTGGCAGAATCACATGGGCCCCGGAAAAGGCTCAATGTGAAAGACCTTCCCTTATGCTCAGATGCTAACCCATGGAGGTATGCTGAGCACATGCCGATGACGACTGGAAAGATCGTCATCTCGGATAAGCTGGGTTCAGTTCCCCTAGAGGAGGTGGAATTCTGGCCCAGCAAGGCATCATATCCGGACTGCTATGTCCGGCTGAGAAAAGAACCAGCTTCAAGGAGGTCATAATTATGGACCACGCTAAGGCTCAAGCCCTACTTTCATCCTCGATGAAGGAGAGGGGCTTCTCTAACTCGAAGGTAGCTTCATTGAGCAAGAAGCTCCCTTCCTTTGTATCCTCTCCTGCTAGAGCCTTCCCCTTTTTACAGAAAGGGTTTGCGGCTGTCCTAAAGGCAGTCGAGGCCGGCAAGCCTTGCCCCTCCCTGGAGGAGTGTAAACCCTTGTCGCTGGCCCTGCCTATGGACCACAAAGACTGGAAGGATGTCCATCTGACGTTCTCAGTGGGAAAGTTGGAGGCTGATATTGCCGGACGGCAATTCGGCGAGGACCTCCCCAAGCTGTCCGACTCTCTTTTACGAAGAGAGTTCGAGACAAAAGAAAGACTGGCTGCCTCAATGTCTCATCAGACTACTCTTGAGACGATGGCAAGTGACCCCAAGGTCCATGAAATGTTCATGGTGGTGGCTAAGTCTCACCTAGCCACAGTGACGAAGGACCTTTATAGCTTCGTCAAGGCAAGGAGAGCTTGTAGGGAGTTCGTGTTCACCGGGGCTACGGTGAGGCACGAGCCAAGGAAGTTAATCTCCTCCAACATTTGGGGAAAAGACCTTTTCCCTACCGATGTGTTCAAAGAAGTTGTTGATAAGGCCACCGTGGAGAATAGAAACCTTCTCCAGAAGTGGGGCCTGGCTATCAAAAGAAAGTCTTCCCCGGATGAGGGTCCTCAACCAAAGAGGAAGAATATGAGGACTAGGCTACCGTCTTGGCCAGCCAAGCCTTTTAGACAGCAACAGCAACTGCAATTGCCATTGCCTCCAGTGCCGCAGATGGTGGCGCAAACCCCGACCACTTTTCAGTGGGTACCCCAGGCTGTGCCAGGTCAGTCCACGGCATTCACCCCAACGTTCGAAGGACAGTCTTCTTCCTTTCGAGCAAAGCCTAGAGGAGCAGCCAGAGGCTCGTCTAGGCGCCCCTCAAGGGGAAGGGGATTCAGAGGTGGTCGTGGTCAGGGAGGCAAGACCTCAGGGCGGCAGTCCAAGTGAAATGATACCGGTAGGAGGGAGACTGATGAAATTTTGGGATCGTTGGACCTTCGATCCCTGGGCCCAAAGCCTACTCAAGAATGGACTGGGCTGGAGTTGGTACAGCACTCCACCCCCGTGCCTTCGATTTTTCCAACACTCCACCCCCCGTTCTGGAGGAGTACGTTCAAGAACTGTTGGAGAAAAAGGTGATCCGAAAGGTGAAGTCCATCAAATTCCAAGGGAGGCTGTTTTGTGTTCCCAAGAAAGACTCGGAAAAGCTCAGAGTCATTCTGGACTTGTCGCCACTCAACAAGTTCATAGTGAATTGCAAATTCAAAATGCTAACACTGCAACACATAAGGCCCTTACTGCCCAAGAGGGCATACTCAGTCTCTATAGACTTGTTAGACGCCTATTGGCACATCCCAATAAGCCGTCGACTCTCCCCCTACCTAGGGTTCAGGCTACAACGGAGACTATACGCCTTCAGAGCCATGCCATTCGGGCTAAACATAGCCCCACGGATTTTCACGAAGCTTGCGAGCGCAGCTCTCAAACAATTACGCCTAAAGGGAATTCAGGTAGTAGCCTACCTGGACGACTGGCTGGTGTGGGCAGCATCCGAGACCGAATGCTTGCAAGCTTCCAGTCAGGTGATCCAGTTCCTAGAGTACCTAGGTTTCAAAATCAACAGATAAAAGTCTCGACTTTCTCCATCCCAAAAGTTCCAGTGGCTGGGAATCCACTGGGACCTTTTGTCACACTTTTTCTCCATCCCGACGAAGAAAAGGAAGGAGATAGCGGGCTCTGTCAAGAGACTTCTAGATTCCGAAAGGATATCAAGACGCGAACAGGAGAGGGTACTAGGCTCTCTCCAGTTTGTTTCGGTGACAGACCCAGTGCTAAGAGCACAGCTAAAGGATGCAACCGGAGTTTGGAGAAGGTATGCATCAAACGCGCGAAGAGATCTGAGAAGACCAGTGCCGCCTCGGCTACGTACTCTTCTCAGGCCTTGGTCCCAAGCCAGACATCTAAAGAAGTCTGTTCTTCTTCAGCCACCTCCCCCGTCGATGACGATTCATTCAGATGCCTCAAAGGAGGGATGGGGAGGTCACTCTCATCGGAAAAAAGTCCAGGGGACTTGGTCCAAGCTATTCAGGACCTTTCACATAAACTTTCTAGAAGCTATGGCAGTGCTCCTTACCTTAAAGAAAGTCTCCCCGCGTCACTCGATCCACATAAGATTGGTGATGGACAGCGAGGTGGTTGTGAGATGCTTGAATCGACAAGGGTCGAGGTCACCACCTCTCAACCAGGTGATGTTAGCCATTTTCCAATTGGCGGAAAAGAAGAAGTGGTACCTGTCGGCAGTTCACCTTCAAGGAGTCCGCAACGTGACAGCGGACGCTCTATCCAGGTTCACACCGATAGAGTCGGAATGGTCCTTAGACGCAGGATCATTCTCCTTCATTCTGAATCAAGTCCCAGAACTGCAGATAGACCTCTTTGCGACGAAAGACAACAAGAAGTTGCCCCTGTACGTGTCCCCGTACGAGGACCCCTTAGCGGAAGCAGTGGATGCGATGTCCCTCGACTGGAACAGATGGTCCAGGATTTATCTGTTCCCCCCTCACAACCTTCTGTTGAGGGTCCTCAACAAACTGAGATCCTTCAAGGGGGTAGCGGCAATAGTGGCCCACATGTGGCCGAACAGCATGTGGTTCCCCTTGGCGTTGGAACTACAGCTGAAGTTTGTGCCGCTTCCACATCCAGTTCTGACCCAGCGAGTCCAGAAGTCGACTGTCTGCGCTTCATTACAGAAAACCCGGACCCTGCAGCTCATGATTTTCTCGCCCTTGGTGTGAGAAAGCGTTTCGGGATTTCGAAAGCCAGCATAGACTTCCTAGAGGAATATAAGTGCAAATCGACTAGAAGGCAATATGAGTCATCTTGGAGAAAATGGGTGGCCTTTGTAAAGGCAAAGAATCCGCAGGAGATCTCAACAGACTTCTGCTTATCTTTCTTCATCCACCTCCATGGTCAAGGGTTGGCAGCTAACACGATTTCAGTGTGTAAATCTGCTTTGATGAGACCCATTTTATTTGCCTTCCAGATCGACCTAGGTAACGAGATCTTTAATAAAGTTCCGAAAGCCTGTGCTAGGCTCAGACCTTCAGCACCTCCAAAGCCCATCTCATGATCTTTAGACAAAGTTCTTCATTTCGCCTCCCTGTTGAGCAATGAAGAATGTGCGTTAAAGGATTTGACACAGAAAGTTATTTTCCTATTTGCACTCGCGTCCGGGGCCAGGGTTAGTGAGATCGTAGCCCTCTCGAGAGAGGCAGGTCGTGTTCAGTTCCTGGATTGGGGGGAACTGAACCTGTTTCCGGATCCTACGTTTCTCGCCAAGAATGAGTTACCCACCAACAGGTGGGGTCCCTGGAGAATCTGCCCTCTGAAAGAAGATGCATCTCTATGTCCAGTAGAATGCCTAAAGGTCTATCTTCGTAGAACTTCAGACTTCAAGGGTGGTCAACTATTCAGGGGAGAAACATCAGGCTCAAATTTATCTCTGAATCAACTCAGAGCGAAAATCACATATTTTATTCGCAGAGCGGATCCTGACAGTACACCCGCGGGTCACGATCCGAGGAAAGTTGCCTCATCCCTAAATTTCTTTAATTGTATGGATTTTGAACATCTCCGTTCATACACGGGCTGGAAGTCTTCCAGAGTGTTCTTTCGCCACTATGCGAAGCAAGTAGAGGAACTAAAGAGATCTGTGGTAGCAGTGGGTCGCGTAGTTAACCCTACTGTTTAACTCTGCGAGGAACAGTGGTCTTAATTGGGACGATTAAGTCCAGGGTGAGTGTGTAGGTACATACTGTACTACAAACTAAATGAGGGGCACCGAGTGCCCACATAGACTGTTCCTTTTCCAAAGGTGAACCTAGCATAAGTTCACACATGTGTGCCGAGCGTTTTTAACGCTAATGTGATTGATTTGTAATCCAGAGTTTTATGACTTGATACCTCGGTATCTTAAAAAAGTGGCATTTAATGTTTTTTCTTTCAGATAAACAAGTTCTGTTTACTATCATACTTATGCTTAAAGTTTTGGGTTATCCTCTTTATATATATATATATATATATATATATATATATATATATATATATATATATATATATATATATATATATATATATATATATATATATATAATTGCTGTTAACCTGTCTATTTATTGTCTGTCAATAAACTTGTTCTTGAGAACCTTGCGTCTCTTTCACCTGTGTCAATTTATTGGTATAATTGAGCATTTATTCTATATACCTTATCTGGGATAATTCTGATAGAATTGTTCTGTTATGCAAGCTATGTTGCATTGGTTTATGTAGTCCCCTATTGGGAGGACTCTGTCCCAAAAAGGGACGAGGGCGGTTTTATTAGTTTCTTCCTATGCGGATATAAACCTTTGTCCAATACAAGTATTGTGCGGATTACTGGTCAATATATATTGACGCAGTGGTTCTTTACAAACTATGCTTTACTTAATATAGGGCGAGACCACTATATTAGCTTGCCTGGTATTCATACATAGGTATATGTACTCTTCGAGACTTTTCCAGAGTCTAGTAGGACTCTTCCCTGTAGGGGGCAGGAAGCTCTAACATAGTTTATAGTTAGTTGAAAAGATGTATAACGGTAACATCTTAGGTCTCTAGGTCTAGTCGACCGGGGAAAAATTACCTCCGGGGAGTACGGCACGTTCTGAGAATCCACAGATACAGTAATGCTCTGGTACACTTCCATCAGGACGACATGGCTTGAGCCCAAAAAACGGATTTTGAGCGAAGCGAAAAATCTATTTTTGGGTGAGATGGCCATGTCGTCCTGATGGACCCGCCCTTGCCTTTCTAAGAAATGGCTGTAGGACCCCTCCCTACATACAGTATCTGTAGCACCTCGTGTACGCTACAAGGAATACAAATGGCGCCAGGATTGGCGCCAGGCACGCATACGAATCGGAGGATAAGGAAGCCTTGGGAGCGGCTCCCCTTTTTCTTTCCCGAATTCGTTTCTTGCCAATCCCTCCTACGAGACGAAATCTCTGTCCAGGATGCAGATTGCCATGTGGCGTGTCAAGAATACGTCCTCTGATATGTCGCGATATCCCTTTCACAAGGGATACTCGCTCCAGGAGTTAGAATTCTGGTACCTTAAGGTAAATTCTCTGGGAATATCGCCGTAGTTGTAATATACCCTAGGAAGCTACCCTATAGGAACTTCCATCAGGACGACATGGCCATCTCACCCAAAAATAGATTTTTCGCTTCGCTCAAAATCCGTTATATATATATATATATATATATATATATATATATATATATATATATATATATATATATATATATATATATATATATATATATATATATCATTGTCAACCTCTCCCTGTTCACCTCCATGACATGTAGGCCTCTGGGTTCCAACTCTTCTAGTGCATTTTGGAGCCCTGTTGACAATTTGGCGAACTAATCCCTCGTATGGGAGTGCGAAGACTATGTCCGAACCATCTCCATCTAAACTTGACCATGATCCCATCCGCATAAGGCACTCGGGTTATATCTGCTCTTGTTTCGTTTCTTATCATTTCCTACCCTTCAACTTTCAAAATTCTTTTCTGGGATTTATTCTCAAATCTACAAAGTTTGCTAGGAATACTTTCTCTCTCATACCATGACTCAAGTCCTTATAGTAACATCGATTTCACTAAAATGATATATAGCCCGATTTTATCTTTTTTACGTAATTTCTGTCAATTTTCCTCAACCTAGCTATAGTCTGATTTGATTTTTTCTATTTTTTATCATACTCAAATTCAAAGGATCCCGTATTAGAGACCGTATTTCCTAAGTATTTAATGCATTTGACCTCAAAAAATATTCCTCCTGCCTACAATATTTCATCATTAAAAGCAAATTTTAATCTCTTCATCTTTGACTTTCTTTTTTATCATCTTGAGCCCTACCTCATGTGATATTTTATGCATTCTGGTGAGCAGGTGCTGCAAAACCCGTGGTGCTCTGGTAACCTCTACAGCGTCATCAGCATACTCTAGGTCAGCTTATTTCCAGTTACCAATCCCCTCCAATCCTTCTCCACCATCCCTTAATTTTTCTTTTATATTACAA
>NC_090744.1:53099381-53104381 GCF_036898095.1 Palaemon carinicauda | reverse complement strand
TTTACATATTGCAAGCAGAATGGCAATCTTTTGACATATTCTATCAATACTGTTGTCTAGATTCATGCGTGTGAAGCTGAAAATAATAAGAGAAATATATTCATGCTAGTAGGAACAATATATGGCAGTCATTTTGCAATATGGCTGTCAGAAATAAGAAAGATTATTCCTTTTAGTGCTTTATATGTATCGATATTTTTTCATGACGTTCCCAGTTGGGCAATATATTACCATGTTATATATATATATATATATATATATATATATATATATATATATATATATATATATATATATATATATATATATATATATATATATATATATATATATATATATATATATATATATCATACATATATATATATATATATATATATATATATATATATATATATATATATATATATATGTATATATATATATATATATATATATATATATATATATATATATATATGTATATATATATATATAAATATATATATATATATATATATATATATATATATATATATATATATATATATATATATATATATATATATATATATATATATATATATATATATATATATATATATGTATATATATATATATATATATATCAAGTAAATTTGTGAATAAATGTCAAAATTCGATCATACACAAATAATATATGATAACCATGATTTTAACAATGACCACCTGTACATACCTGTATATAGACTTGCACAATCACGCACAGTTGATGTGGAAGAGTCATAGTGTTGAATCGAAAGTTTTGACGGCTGGGCTTATTAATTATGATATGTCTACACTAAAAGTCTTTTTTGACAGTCATATTTAGATATTTCACTGTTTTATTTGATATTTAGATCATGTAATTATATTCCTTACCTCGACTAACGTATGTCACACCACTCGTGCAGTCAAATTTTACTTCACAACACTGCTACATGTGAATTTTATTTATCAAATTAATTAGTAAAATAAATGAATAAATAGAAAAAAATATATGAATCAATAAAGAAAATAAATAAACAAATAAATAGATAAATAAATATCCAGCATAGCCCTTTATGAAGCGAATTTTTACAAATTTTATGAAAAGTATGGAATGGTTTTAGCTAGTATGCTTGCAGTAACATAGGTTTGCTTTTGTACACAAGCAAACTCTTTACTGTTATTTAAAGTGTTCAAATAATATAACTAATAAGCAATGCCTGTAATATTGCATTTTTCCGTTATCTTTCCGAGGTTTTATGTTTAGTGGCTTAGTACAAGCGGAATTGGAAAGGATAGTATTGAAGATGGTGTTGACAAGATTTCTGGTGGTGGGTTACATGCGTGTAGTAGCTCTAGTAGTGACGGTGTTGTTGGTGTAGAAAACTCTGACATTGACACTTCGAGGCAGCTATGTTAATGAGAATTATGCAGAAATCCTGTCAACTATATTGCTGAAATGACACATCTACCTCTAAAATACTGTTCTATTCATGAATACCTGGAAGCAGGAGGATTTTCTGTTTACTTTGGCTCTGAAAATCCGTTTGGAAAAATACCAGTCGATCAAACAGTTGAAGTAAATTTCTGCAAAGACATACAAACACCAGGGTGGCACCAAAGGCTTCATTATTAAACCAAGTGCACTTAGTCGGTACTATCTAACAGTAGAATACTGTTCCGTATACTGAGAATTATTGAGGATATGCTTGATCTTTTCGACACTGATATGACACACAAGGATATACGCAAAAAAGGAGAATCGCCAAGGATGAAATTGAGATCATAAGTTTTATGAATTTCCTAACAAACAGTTGGATAAACCCATAAAAGCCTAGAGAACAAGAACTTTTTTATATATGAACAGGCCGTAATAAATCCTCCATATGTTTGTAATGACCTGCTGGATACATATTCACTAGGACTTGTTGCCAATTACATGGCTACAAGATACCCAGTGAAGCAGTTCCATGATCCCCTGTAAGAGCATTACCATGAAACCTTCAGCAACTTCACAATGAAGAAGCCATCATGTTAAATAGGGTGCCCAGATCTAGAGAGGCGAACTGTGAGCGGGTCATCTGGTAGGAGATAAGCAAGAATTAGACAATCAATGCCGACCCAGTCATCTTTGCCAAGAATATTTAGTAGGGATGCTTTCGGATTACGTCGGATCACAAAGAAAGGGCCTGTGTAAGGGGGTGTTAGCGGTGGTTTGCTAGTGTCGTTGCAGAAAAAGACGTGCGTTGCAGAGTGCAAGTCTGTCGGTATGTGATGCTTTGCTTGGGGCTTGTAATTCTGGCAGCATGGAGTAAAGTTTCCCACGACATGACGTATGTGCTGGAGAACGTCGGAGGAGGTTTCAGAAGGAAAAAATTTTGCAGGGACGACCAATGGGTCACTGAACACCATTTGAGATGTCGATACGTCCAGAGCATCTTTAGAAGTGGTCCTTAGTCCCAGGACGACCCAGGGAAGCTGAGTAAACCAGTTGGAGTCCTTGCAGCAGGACATCAAAGCTGTTTTGAGGGTGCGATGAAAATGTTGAACCATTCCATTGGCAGTGGGGTTGTAGGCAGTTGTCTGATATAGGGTGATACCCAGAAGATTTGCTAATGATATTCATAATGAGAGGGGGAAATGGTACCCTTGTCAGAAGTAATATGCTCAGAGATACCAAATTTTGCTATCCGTCCTGAGAGTTATGCAGATGTACATGAAGCGGACGTTCCAGTTTCCATGGGAATGGCTTCGGGCCAATGACTGGAGCGGTTGATGACGGTAAATAGGTAACGATGTCCTTGTGATGTGGGTAGGGGGCCTGCAACATCGATGTGAATGTGGGGGAAACGACGCTGAGGTTGAGGAAAGGTGTCCATTAATGAATCCATGTGTCGATATATTTTATAAGCTTGGCAAGAAGTAGAGGCGCGAACCCAATCCTTACCATCTTTATTGATGACGTGCCAAATGAGCTTCATCTTCAGCAGCTGTGCATTAGAACGGCAAGAGGGATATGAAGGGCCATGAATGAAATCAAACACCTGTCAGCGCATGGGATCAGGAATTCACGGTCGCGGTCTGCCAGAACTGACGTCACAGATGAGGGTGGTGTTGGAGTCGTTGAAGGGGACGTCTTTTCTACGGAGAGATGTATAGGATGTCTGGATCCTTTCATTGGGCTTCAGCCAAGGCGTTGTAATCCAATCCCAGTTGAACGGCGGCCAACGTGTTTCTTGACAGGTCATCGGCAACCGGATTCATTTTCCTCAGGACGTGTTGAAGGGTGCCATTGTATTCAGCTACGGCGTAGAGATGTCGGCGTTGACGGGCGGACCAGGCATCAGACAGTCAAGAGAATGCGTGCACCAAAAGCATGCGGTCTGTGCGAATGACGAAGAGTGTACCTTCTAAGAAATAGCGAAAGTGACTGACAGCCAAGTGCACCGCCAGCAATTCGCGATCGAAGGTACAATAACACGATTTTGCCTTGGACAGTTTTCTGCTGAAGAAGGCCAATGGGTGGGGTGAGAAGTAGACCACCTGTTCCAGAACTGCACCAATAGTGACGTTCCTGGATTTAGTGGATATAAGGAGAGGGGCATTTTGAAACGGGAAAAGTGAGAGCAGCAGCGGTTGATAGGGCATTCTTTGCATTACAGAAGGCTGCTTCTTTGAGGGGACCCCACTTTAGGTCTTTTGGCTTTCCCTTCAGGGAGGCATAGAGGGGAGCAAGAGTGGTGGCAATGGCTAGCAGAAAATGGTGATAATAGTTGATCATGCCCAAGAATTCCTGCTGTGCTTTGACGGTCGAGGGCGTGGGGAAGTTCTGAACGGCAGCTACCTTCTCTGGGAGGGGATGAACTCCTTCATGAGTGATGTGGTGCCCTAAGAATGACACTTCCTTGGCGCCAAAGGTACACTCATCGTACAGACTACAAGGCCATTTTGTCACAGGCGGTCGAGCACGAGGCGCAGCGCAGGTGACAGAGGTGTTCCTCTTTTGAGGAAAAGAACACTAGTATGTCGTCAACGTAACATACACAGAAGGAGAGGTCCCCTAAGATGCCATCCATGAGACGTTAATAAGTGTCCCCAGCATTATGAAGGCCAAAACACGATTAATTGGTGTATGTACCAAAAGGAGTGGTGATGTCAGTCTTGGGGATGTCTTCTTGTTTCATAAACCACTGATAATACCCCTTCAAGAGGTCGAGCTTGGAGAAAACCTTTGCTTTTTGCAGATAGGAGGTCACATCAGTGATGTTTGGGAGGGGGTAGTGATCCAGATCTGTTTGCATGTTCAGGCGCCTACAATACACACAGGGACTGAGGGAGGCATTTTCCTTCAGGACGATGTGTAAGGGTGACGACCATAGGCTGGAGGCCCTTTGGCAAAGACCCATTTTTTTCCATTTTGGAGAACGTTTGTTTGGCGGCTGCCACTCGATCCCGTACCAGACGTATGAATTTGGCGAACACTGGCGGTCATGTCGTCTTGGTATGTTGATATTACCGTGTTTGGCAGTAGCCGTGGGCGTCTAGTGAAATTCCGGACGGAAAAATTTTGGGTATGACGTGAGGAGGAGGGCGTAGGCATCCATGGGTGCGCTGATGTGGAGAGCGAGGTTAGAGGGGGCGTGTTGAAGAGGTGTCAACAAGTACGAGTCTGCATTGACCAATCGTTGGTGTGTAATATAGACCAGAAGCTGGAAATGAGAGAGGAAATCTGCACCGAGGATTAGCAATGTTACGTCAGTAGCGAGAAACTTCCGATTAAATTTGCTGTTTTCAAACAATAATGTGAGGTTCTCATAACAGTAGGTGGGAATTGCAGATCCGTTGGCAGCTACCAGGGGGACGTTGGCAGACTTAAAAGGCTATGTCGTGTCCTGAGAGTTCCCTTGGCAAAAGAAAACGACAAGTACCCGCCTCCACCAAACATCGCACCCCCATTCCAGCATCATGTAAAAAGAAATGATTAGAAACACGGGAGGCCACTGCCACGAGCGATG
>NC_090744.1:53084381-53094381 GCF_036898095.1 Palaemon carinicauda | reverse complement strand
TATGTCACTGTTGTTACAATTTTCGTGATCCCTAGGTCGGTTAGAAAATCCAGACATTACTGTATAAAATTTGTTTTATTTGAATATGAAAAACCTGTCTAAATGCGCAACATTTATAATCAATCAAAGACCAAGTACTAATAATCATAGTAGCTACGATGGTAAAGATAGGTTGATTTCAATAAACTTGAATCCGACAGGTATATATAGAGTTTAATTGTTATTGGTTTTCATCTTTCTTCGCAGCCAAGTGGAAGGTCACTGTTGTTACCTGTTTTATGTACCTTGATTCGATAGATTATTTGAATATGAAAAACACGTTTTGATATGCAAAGTTTATGATTAATCGAATACCAAGTACTAACATTCCAATTAGCTACGGTGGTGAAGATGGAATTATTTCAATTCCGAGTCAAAAAAAAAAAAAAAAAAAAAAACTGAATTCGAGAGTTATAAGTACCAAAGAATTGTCATATATTCTTTTCTCCGTGCCTTAGTGTTAAGTCACTGTCATTACAAATTTCGGGGACAGGGTTTGATTTCTGGCCAGTCAAAAGCTATTGTATTTGATCGGTTACGTGTGGGTCTCTGATACCAAGGTCGGTAAGGGAGTCTGGACATTATTGTATCAAAAAGTCTTCTTAATTGAATATGAAAAACACGTTTAAATGTGTCAAATTTATCATGAATCAACTGCCAAGTACAAACATACCAATTAGCTACGATGATGAAAATAGTTTGATTTTAATTCTAAGTGTAAAATATCCTGAATGCCAGAGGTATAAGTACAGAAGAATTGTCAGTGACTTTTATCTTTTTACGCTTCCAAGTGGTTTGTCACTTAAAACGAGTTTCGTGGACCAGGGTTTGAATTTTGGCCAGTGAGAAGCTATTGTCTTTAAGCGGTTTCGCCTGGGGATCCGTCCCGAGGTCGGTTAAAGAATACAAACATTAATGTATCAAAATATAAGGCTTTGGATATATATATAAAAAAACCACGTCTAAATATGCAACAATTATAATTCATCGAATGCCAAGTACAAACATAAGTATTGACTACGATGGTAAAAGGGAGTTGATTTCAATTCTAAGTACAAAAACCCTGAATTTGACAGGTAGAAGTTTATTAGAAATGTCATTGAATTTTATCGTTCCTTATAAGTTTTGTGGACCAGGGATCGATTAGAAGCTTTGTCTTGCAGATGTTTTTCATGGTGATCTGATCCCGAGGTCGGTAAGAAAATCCAGACATTATTTTATCAAAGTATATGTCCTATTTAAATATGAAAAACAAGTCTAAATAACAAAGTCTATTATTAATCGAATACCAAGAACCAATTAGCTTTGATGATGAACATGAATTTATTTTAATTCTAAGTACATGCAACCTAGATTCGAAAGGTATAAGTATAGAAGAATTGTCATTGACTTTTATCTTTATTCGTGGCCAAGTGTTATGCCACTATTGCTGAAAGTTTCGTGGACCGGGGTACAATTCCTGGCAAGTCCGAGGCTTTGGTATTTGACCAGTTTAGCCTGGGGATAAGTCCCGAGGTCGATTAAAGAATCGAGAAATTAACGTATCAAAATATATGGCTTATTTGAAAATGGAAAACTCTGGCCTCATTTCGATACAAAAAAAAAAAAAAAAAAAATGAATTTGACCAGTACAAATACAAAAGGATTACCATGGGGTTTTATCTTGCTTCGTGGCCAAGTGGTATGTTACTGTTGTTACAAGTTTCTTGGACCATGGTTCGATTCCTGGCCGGTCAGAAGCTATTGTCATTGAGTGGTTTTGCTTTTGGGCTCTGATCCCGATGTCAGTAAGAAAATCTAGACATTAATGTATCAAAATATATGGCTTATTTGAATAAGAAAAAATTCTCTCAAAGAGGAAAATTTACCAATAATCGAATGCCAAGTACGAACATATAAATAATATATGATGGTGATGATGGGTGTATTTTAATTCTCAGTGGAAAAAAAAATGACCCGTGTACGTACAAAAAAAAAAATAAATAAATAAATAAATAAAAAAAAAGGTTTTATCGACTTTAATCCTTTTTTTCGTGGCCTAGTGGTATGTCACTGTTGTTACGAGTTTCATGGAACAGGGTTTGATTTCTGGCCTGTCAAAAGCTTTTGATTTTGGGATTTCTTGCCTAGGGATCTGATCCTAAGGTTTGTAAGAGAACCCAGACATTAATGTATCAAAATATATATGTCTTATTTCATTATGAAAAATACGACTAAATGTGTGAAATTTCTCATTTAATGTATGCCCAGTACCAACAACCCTGTTAGCTACGATAGTAAAGATGGGTTTATTTCAATTCTAAGGTTAGAAAAACATTGATTTGGCATGTTTTTATTATAGAAGACTGTTATTAAAAGTATCTTGGACAAGGGTTCGATTCATGGCCTTGTCAGAAGCTGTTGTTTCTGAGTGGTTTCTCCCTGTGCTTTGATCTCGAGGTCAGTAAGAGAATTCAGACATTATTATATCAAAATGTATGGCTCATATTATTATGAAAAATACGTCCTAAAATGTAAAATTTATCATATATCTAATGCCAAGTAAAAACATACTAATTAGCCACGATGGTGAAGATGGTTTGATTTCGAAGTGTATAAGTAAAGAATAACTGTCAATGAATTTGGTCTTTTTTGTGGCCTAGTGGTGTATTATTGTTGTTACAAGTTTCGTGCACCACGGTTCGATTCCCAGTCAATCAGAAACTATCGTCTTTGAGAGGTTTCACCTCTGATCTCATCCCGAGGTCGGTAAGATATTCCAGCCATTAATATTTCAAAATATATGACTTATTTGAATGTGAAAAAAAATATGTCCAAATGGGCAAAATTTATCATTAATCGAATGCAGATTAGAAACATATTGATTAGCTACGATGCTAAAGAAGGTTTGATTTCAATTCTAAGTATAAAACACATGAATTTGACCAGTATAAGTAAATTAGAATAACCATTGACTTATAGCTTTTTTCGTGGCCAAGTGGTAAGTCACTGTATGTACAAGTTTGCCGGACCAGGGTTTGACTCCCCGCCGGTCACAAGCCCTGGTCTTTGTGTGATTTCACCTGTGGCTCTGATCCCAAGGTCGTTAAGAAAATACAAACATTAATATATAAAAAATATATGGCTTCTTTGAATACTAAAACACGTCAAAATGTGCAAAGTTCATCATTAGAGGAATGTCAAGTAAAAAAAAAAATAAAAATAAAATGAATAAGTAAATAAAACTGCAATAGTGGAGATTGGTTGCTTTAAATTCTAGGTACAAAAACCTGAATTCGACAAGTATAAGTAGAGTACAAATTCCATTGACTTTTATCCGTCTTTGTGGACAAGGGGTATGTCAATGGTGTTACAAGTTTCTAGGACCAGGGTTCGTTTCATTGCCGGTCAGAAGCTATTGTCTTTGAGAGTTTTCTTCTGGTTCTTTATCCTTAGATCGGTAAGATAATAAAGACATTAATATATCAGAATATATGGCTGTTTATTTATGAAAAAGACGTTTAATTGGCAAATATTTTTATTAATCAAATGCCCAGTACAACCATACATATTAGCTACGATTTTGAAGATGGGTTTATTTCAATTGTACGTACAAAACACCAGAAACCGACAGATATAAGTACATAAAAATTGTCATTGACATTCATCTTTATTTGTGGCCAAGTGGAATGTGAGTGTTGTTGAAAGTTTTGTGAGCTAGTGTTCAATTCCTGTCTGATCTGAAGCTCTTGTCTTTGAGTGGTTTCGCCTGGAGCTTTGATCCCGAGGTTGTTTAGGGGGACCGTCTTGAAAACACAACTTTTATTTTCTTTTTATCAAATTCGAATTGATTTGGTATGCCATGTATAGTACACTTGTTGAGAAGTTTTTCCCACACGTTCCAACTAATTTTCTCCCCTCCCCCCTTTTTTTTAGTGAATATTTTCCGTTTTGAAAATAGACTTCGGTTAACCCCTATAGGCTTCCACAGTTTTTTTTACCGAATTACAAAAATAAAAACAATCACAAATAAATTCTCTACAGGAATCATCCCAGGAAATTGAGGTGTAACAAAAATAGGTCACTGATTTTCAATGAACTGCAAATTGGGGAAAAAATTACCCATGACATATGCAAAAAAAAAAATATCATTTAGAAAAATATAGACATAAAAATTTCCCAATTTTTAAGGCAGAATTTAAAGTAAAATTTAACGAGGAGTTTACAGGGTTTTAAATGAAAGAAATCGGACAATAAATAAGGAGGAAGATAGGCTTTGAAGTGCAACAATTTTAGGAAAACTTACTTTTCAGATATCGGTCGTCAAAGTTTGAGTGAAAAAAACTTTCATAGAAAAGTAACATAAAGCATTATAAGTACCTGAAATATCTTTTCGATGTTCTTGGGGGTACTTTAATGGTACCTAATCCCCTCACTTATTATTTATAAGTAATATTATCCCCTCAAAAGGGTGGGGGGGGGGGTAATATCGTGAGTCACCACCTCACTCAATACAGCCAGGTTTTAAAAGTACAAGTGATATTTTTCCTTAGGGAGATTTAGTAATTCCTTAGGGAGATTTAGTAATTCCTTAGGGATATTTAGTAATTCCTTAGGGAGATCCAGTTATTTCTTAGACTTTAATGATAAAAGGCCAGTCTCATATCCAAGATCACCCTCCTCTTCCTCCGGGTCATGATCCCTTAGCTGTTTTCTTGTTTTCTATGATTCTATTTTATTTTTCCCACTCTGCTTCAGTCTCCCCTTCTCTTGTTCTGCCCCTGCTTTTCCTGTAAATAGAAATGAAATAATTAATACCCGTAGAAGTACAGTATTATAAATTATCATCAAAATTCAATTTGTACATAAATTATATGAAAATATCAAAGCTATAAGACATAAGATATATATATATATATATATATATATATATATATATATATATATATATATATATATATATATATATATATATATATATATATATATATATATATATATGTGTGTGTGTGTGTGTGTGTGTGTGTGTGTGTGTGTGTGTGTAAGTATATATCACCTGGAGGTGATGTAATTATGTCTGGGACTAAGGAGCTTTCTTCATAACCTTCGTCTTCTACGCTATAATCCACGTCTTCATCTAAGTATAGACGCAAATCCAGATTGTCCTCTAACTCATACCATCTGTCAGTTCATCCTGTGCCTCAAATCTGTCATGCCTCTACAGCTACGTGTGGCCACCAAAACATTTATTTTTCACCTAATTTCAAGTTCTTTATACGTTCATGGCGTTCTTTTATTAGGGCACTCATCTCCTGTCTCTATTTTGATCCTCTTTTCTTTTGGCTCTTGATAATAAGGTGAAATAACCGAGAGCAAAAAACACTAGATGGCAACTTTCACGAGGTAACCAGAAACACATAAAATTTAAACGAGTGTGTCCGGGTTACTGCTGTCTTCTGAGAATCTAAGACTCTCAAAAGAAAGTTGCTTGTTGGAAGTCGTACGAATATCGTTGCCAGAGAGTAGGAAATTATATCGTATGCAAAAGTTATCTCTGTGAAATAATATATAAGGAAAAATAAATTATATTTTCTTATTTTATACATTTTAGGGTTGGAATAATAACAAAAAGAAATTAATTTCACACATTTCTAGATGAGATAAGGCCTTGAACTCTTACGTCTGGCAAGAGTACTCCATGGAGAGACTGCTGGGGTAGAAAACCAGAAAACGAAAAATTTACCAAAAATCCTATTTTTTTTTCGAGAATGTCCCCTTAGATAATCCAGACATTAATGTATCAAAATATATAGCTTATTTGAATATGAAAAACACGTCCAAATATTCCAAATGTATTATTAATTGAATGCTAAGTACAAACATACGAATTAGATGCGATGGTGACAATCGGTTCATTTCAATTCTAAGTACAAAAAGCCAGAATTCGACAGGTATAAGAACAGAAAAATAGTTATTGACCTTTACCTTTTTCATCACCAAGCGGTATGTCACTGTCTTTACAAGTTTTGAGAACCAGGGTTCTCTTCTTGGCCGGTTAAAAGCCATTGTCTTTTTTTTTTTCCCCTGGGCCTCTGATCCTGGGGTCGGTAAGAAAAACCAGACATTAATGTATTAAAATATAGGGCTTATTTGAATATGGAAGACATGTCCAAATGTGCAAGATTTATCATTAATTGAAGGCCAAGTACGAACATACCGAATAGCTACGATGATTAAGAAGTATTGATTTCCATTTTTAGTACAAAAAACCTGAATTCAACAGGTATAAATGGTGAAGACTTGTCATTGACATTTATCTGCCTTTGTGGCCAAGTGGTACGTCAATGTTGTTAAATGTTTTGTGGACCAGAAATCTATTCCCTGCAGTTCAGAAGCAATTTTCTAAAAGCGGTTTCGCTTATTTGGATATGAGCGACATATTTATATGTTAAAAATTGATCATTAATTGAATGCCATGTACAAACATACCAATTAGCTACGTTGGGACAGTATGTCACTGTTGTTACAAGTTTCGTGGGCCAGGGTTCGCTTCCCCCTCGGTCAGAAGATATTGTCTTCGAGCAGTTTCCCCCTGGGCTCTGATCTCGAGATCGGCAAGAGAATCCAGACACTAATATATCAAAATATATGGCTTATTTATCATTAATCGAATGTCAGGTACAAACATACCAATTAGCTAAGATAGTAAAAATCGATTGATTTAAATTTTAAGTACAAAAAACAGAAGAATTTTCTTTAACTTTCATCTTTCTTCGTGGTGGAATGGTATATCAATATTGTTACAAGTTTTGTGTACCCAGATTTGATTCCCAGCCAATCAAAACCTATTGCCGTTGAACGGTTTCACTGGGGGATCTGATAACGAGGCCGGTAAAAGGATCCAGACATTATTCTATCAAAATATTTGATTTATTTAATTCAGAAAAACGCGTCTAAATGTGAAAAAAATTTGAATTAATTTAATACCAGTTACAAACACACCAAGTAGCTACGATTTTTAACATAGGTTTATTTTAATTTTAAGTACAAAACACCTGAATTCGACAGGTATAAGTACAGAAGAATTGGCAATGCCTTTCATCTTTCTTTGTAGCCAAATAGAATGTTGCTGTTACAAGTTTTGTGGGCTAGGGCTTGTTTCCCGGCCGGTCAGATGGTATCGTCTTTAAGTGGTTTTGCCTGGGGCACTGATCCCTATATCGATAAGATAATCAGGACATTGATGTATAGTAATATATGGCTTATTTGTATATGAAAATCATGTCTTACTACACAAAACTTATAATTAATCAAATGTCAAGTACAAAAACACCAATTAGCAACGATTTTGAAAATGAGTTTATCTCATTTCTAAGTACAAAACACCTGACTTTTATAGGTAAAAGTACAGAAGAATTGTCATTGATTTTCATCTTTATACGTGGCTAAGTGGAAGGTCACTATTGTTATAAGTTTTGTGGTCTAGGGTTTATCCCTGGACGGCCAGAAGCTATTGTCTTTGGTTAGAGAATCCAGATATTAATGTATCTACATATATGGCTTACTTGAATATTAAAAATACTTCCAAATGTTCAAAAATTATTTTTAATTGAATATCATATACAAACACACTAATTAGCTACGATGGTGAAGATGGGATGATTTCAGTTCTAAGTACAAAAAACCAAAATTCGACAGTTATAAATGCAGAATAATTGTCATTAACATTTATCTCTCTTCGGGCCAAATGATATCACTGTTGTTACAAGTTTCGTGAACCAGGTTTTGATTCTCTCCCGGTCAAAAGCTATTGTCTTTGAGTGGTTTTGCCTTGGACTTAGATAACAAGGTTGGTAAAAGAATATAGACAATAATGTATAAAAATATATAGCTTTTTAGAATTTGAAAAAACACTGATACATGTGCAAAATTTATCATTAATCGAATGCCTAATATAAACATGACAATTAGCTGCGATAGTGAAGATGGTTTTATTTCATTTCTAAATAATAATAATAATAATAAAAAAAAAACAGATTTTGACATGACTATGTACAGAAAAAATTGTAATTGACTTTTTTCTTTATCCATGGCCTACTGGTAGGTCACTGGTGTTACAAGTTTCGGGGATCAAGATTCGATTCCCTGCCATTTAGAACCTATTGTCTTTAAGCTGTTCCAGCTGGGCTCTGAATCTGTGGTCGGTAAGAGAATCCAGAAATTAATGTATGAAAAATGTATGGCTTATTTAAATATGAAAAACATAGCTAAATGTTAAGAATTTATCATTAATCAAATGCCAAGTACAAAAAAATATCAATTAGCTACGATGGTCAACATGGGTTGATTTAAATTCGAAGCAAAAGAAAACCTGAATTCGACCGGTATAAGTACATAAGAATAGCAATTGACTTTTATCTTTCTTTGTGGCCAAGTGGTATGTCACTCTTATTACAAGATTCTTCGAACAGGGTTCGATTCCCGGCCGGTAAGAAGCTATTTTCTTCGAGCACTTTCCCCCGTAGCGCTAATCTCAACATCGGTAAGAGAATCTAGACAATAATATGTCAAAATATAGGGCTTACTTGAATATGAAAAACACGGATAGATACGCAAAACATACCAATTAGCTACGGTATTAAAGATAGGTTGATTTCAATTCTAAGTACAAAAAACTTTAATCCCGCACATATAAGGACACAAGAATTTCCATTACCTTTTATCTTTCTTCGATTACAAGTGGTATGTCACTGTTTTTACAAATTTCGTGGACTAGAGTTTGATTCCTGGGAAGACAGAGGCTATTATCTTTGAGATGTTTCGCCTGGAGTTAGGATCCCGAGGTCGGAAAGAGAATACATACATTAATGTATCAAAATATATGGCTTATTCCAATATGAAAAACACGTCTAAACATGCAAAACATATCAATCCAATGCCAAGTACTAACATACCAATTAGCTACGGTGGTGAATAAGGATATATTTCAATTAAAACCTGAATTCAACAGGTTAAGTAAATAGCAATAGCCATTGACTATTATCCTTCTTCGCAGCAAGTGGTATGTAAATTTTTTTTTTTTTTTTTTTTTTTTTTGGACCAGGGTCTGATTCCAGGCCTATCAAAAGGTATTCTCCTTGAGCCGTTTCGTCTGGGGCTATGATCTCGAGGTCGGTAAGATAATCCAGAAAATATTGAATAGAAATATTTGGCTTCTTGAAATATGGAATACACTTCTAAATGTGAAACATTTATCATTAATTACATGGCAAGTATGATCATACCAATTAGCTACGATGGTGAAGAAAGGTTGACTTCAATTATAAGTACGAAAAACCTGAAATCAACGGGTATAAGTGCCAAAAAAAAAAATCATTGACTTTCATCATTCTTTGTGGCCATATGATGTCTCTGTTGTTACAAGTTTATGAACCAGGGCTGATTTCCTGGCCAGTCAGAAGCCATAGTTAGCTACGATGATGAATATGGGATGATTTCAATTCTAAGTACAAAACACCTGAATTCGACATGCATAAGTACAGAAGAATTAACATTGACATTTGTATTTCTTCGTAGCAAAGTGGAAAATCGCACTTGTTACAGGTTTTGAGGGCTAACGTTCGATTCTCGGCCGGTCAGAATCTATTGTCTATGAGAAGTTTTATAAAGCTTGAGCTCTGATCGCGAGATCGGTCAGAGAATCCAGAAATTAATGTCTCAAAATATGTCTCATTTGAATAGGAAAAACACGTCTAAATGTTCAAATATTATTATCCATCGTTTGCCAAGTTCAAAAATAATATCTAGCTACGATGGTGGCGATGAGTCGATCTCAATTGTATGTTGAAACAACTTTAATTTTACAGGTATAAGTACAGAAGAATTGCCCTTGAACCTTGACTTTTCTCGTTGCCAAGCGGTATGTCACTATTTTTGCAAATTTCTATTCCTGACCGGTAAGAAACTAATGTCTTTGAGAGGT
>NC_090744.1:53076881-53079381 GCF_036898095.1 Palaemon carinicauda | reverse complement strand
AGACCAGAAAGGAGAACAATACTCAAAACAAGGTAGAATAAAAGAATTAAAACACTTCTTCAAATAGATTGATCACCGAATATCTTAAAAGACTTTCTCAATAAGCCAATTTTTTGTGCAATTGAAGAAGACACAGACCTTATATGTTTCTCAAAAGTAAATTTGCTGTCAAGAATCACACCTAAAATTTTGAAAGAGTCATACAAATTTAAAGAAACATTATTAATACTGAGATCCGGATGTTAAGGAGCCACCGTCCTTGACCTACTTACAATCATACTTTGAGTTTTGTTAGGATTCAACTTCATACCCCATAATTTGCACCATGCACTAATTTTAGCTAAATCTCTATTAAGGGATTCACCAACCCCAGATCTACATCATCTGCATATGCAACAAGCTTGTTTTCTAGGCCAAACCACATGTCATGTGTATATAGTATGAAAAGTAATGGGCCAAGAACACTACCCTGTGGAACACCGGATATCACATTCCTATACTCACTATGGTGCCCATCAACAACAACTCTTTGAGATCTACTACTTAAAAAATCAATAATAATGCTAAGAAACGACCCACCCACTCCCAACTGTTTCAGTTTGAAAACAAGGGCCTCATGATTAACACGGTCAAAGGCAGCACTAAAATCAAGGCCAATCATACGAACTTCCCGACCACAATCAAGGGATTTCTGTACTGCATTGGAGATTGTTAGAAGGGCATCACATGCTCCAAGGCCTTTCCGAAAACCAATTTGCAAACTAGGGAATAGATGATTACCTTCAGCAAACCTATTAAGACGTTTTGCCAGAAGACGTTCAAAAACTTTAGATAATATGGGAGTTATGGAAATTAGGCGGTAATCAGTGGGACTTGAGCTACCACAAACACATTTACATAGAGGAGTAACATTACCAATTCTCCAACAAGTGCTAAAAGCTCCTCTTCTTGCTAACTTGCGTAAAATAACAGATAACTTTGGAGCTAAGAAATCTGCTGTCTTTATAAAAAACAAAGGAAAAATACCATTAGGGTCTACACCTCCATAAGCATCAAGGTCCATCAACAGAGCTTTAATCTCACGAGATCGAGAAGCTAGACTAGTTAGTTTAGCCTCAGGAAAACAGGAATGAGGAAGTTCAAGTTTTTCATTACTCTGTTTACTGTCAAAAACATCAGCCAAAAGGGTTGCCTTTTCCTTTGGACAGTGAGTGACTGAGCCATCTGGTTTAAGTAAAGGAGGAACTGTTGCATCTACACCAAAGAGTGCAGATTTAAGGGTAGACCACCATTTATGCTCCTGAGTTGTACCAGAGAGGGTTTCTTTTATGATTAAATTGTACTCCTTTTCAGTTGAGGCATAAACTCTCTGAGCAAAAGCTCGTAGCTGAGTATAGTTGTTCTAGGTCAAATCTGATATGTTACCCTTCCAAAGGTGATAGGCCTCCTGCTTCTCCAAATAAGCACGTCTACAATCATCATTGAACCACGGTTTGTCCTTCATTCGGTACCTTAGCACACGAGAAGGGATACGCCTATCAATTATGTTGACTAGATTCTCATTCAAAGGGACAACAGGATCAACATTATTATATAATTGTGACCAATTCAAGCAAAATCCCATTCCAGTCTGCTTGGGATTTCATATAAATTTTACAAGAATATGATATATCAGGGACAGGCTGCTCAGTCTTCACTAATAATGAAATCAAGGCATGATCAGAAGTCCCGACAGGAGAACCAACCTTACTAGTTATAACGCCAGGGGAGTCAGTGTATACGAGGTCCAAGCAATTACCAGACCTGTGAGTAGCTTCATTTATGATTTGCTCACAGCCTGATTCAGAGGCAAAGTCTAAAGCTCTTAAGCCATGGCGATCGGTAGGAGAGATAGAACTCAACCACTCCCTATGGTGAGCATTAAAATCACCAACAAAGACAAAAGACGCCTTTCTATCATCTTCTTGTATCTTAGCCATAATGGTAAGAAGACAATCGAAGATAGAATCATCCATGTCTGGATTCCGGTAGATCGAACACAAAAAAAAGTTGTTATGCCTGCCACAAACTTTTATTATCTGAATCTCATGACATCCACATTGATAGCAGGACAAATGAGAAGCAGGGTACTCGGTCCTAATATACACCGCCATTCCCCTAGCCCTAGGAATGGAATCACGTTTCAGCATTATTGGCTTCTTAAAACCAGTTATAAGGAGCTCAGATGAGTGCCTCATATTAGAAACCAAAGTTTCTGAGCACAAAAGAATATCATACTGTCTGGACGCAACTGTAAGGTCTCGGATATCAGCATGAAGACCACGAATATTGCAATACAGAAGACGACATTGACGAAATCTAGGACGTACTGGTCCTGGATTTCGCTCAATGTCTCCAGACAGCATAAGAATTAATAGAAATAAAAAAAGAGACATCATACTTAAAAACTAGATTAACAAGAATTAAAACAAAAACAATATGTACAGAATAATAATAAAAG
>NC_090744.1:53046881-53074381 GCF_036898095.1 Palaemon carinicauda | reverse complement strand
ATTAGTTCGTTATGCATATTAAATAAGATTTTACAGATTTCTGATCATCCTTTACATTCAGATCTTTATTTTCGTAATATTCGGTGTGCAGTTAAATATAATGGTCTTGCCTTCCCAATCATGAGGCTCAATACTTCATAGTATTCTAGAAGTTTCATTCCAGCTGTGACCAGGTTGCAAGTATGGAATGATCTTATTAATCAGTGGCTGAATCTTTAAAACTTCAAATATTGAAACTTGCAACAAATTATTTGTTAAACAGGCTGACATAACTTTCTGTTTATAGATTGTATATGAAAGATCTTTTTTTTTTTAAATCGTATTTCAACTATTTATTACTTTTCATAGTTTTTTTTTTTTTCTCATTCCATTTCCTCACTAGGCTACTTTTCTTGGTTAGAGCCCATGGTCTTTAGCATTCTGCTTATCCAACTAGTGCTATATCTTAGCCAATAATAATAATAATAATAATAATAATAATAATAATAATAATAATAACAATAATAATAATAATAATTCCGTCTCCTATTTCTGTTTCTAAATATACTATACATACCAACCAACTTCTCTCTCTAGGAAATCTTTCTGTAAAATCATCGTCTATTCGGTGACTCTACAAGTATAGTTCTTGTAATTCATTTTATAATTAGAATTCATAGGCATTTTGCATTAAAAAAATTTATATGTTTTAGAAGGATTATCACCGAAACTTTTTATCCGCAAATGCATCTTGCTTCACCGACCTTTTCGAGTATTCTAACGGCGTCATTTCACAAATTGCTCGCCTTCCCATAACAGTAAAATTTAGACCATACTAACATTGCAAACGCTTCTCTCTCTCTCTCTCTCTCTCTCTCTCTCTCTCTCTCTCTCTCTCTCTCTCTCTCTCTCTCTCATACATATCTGGGTTGTTTAATACTACCCAATTACTTCGTAATAATTTGAAATTTGAAATATATTCTCTCTAATCTATTTGGCGTTTAAACTTCATAAAATATCTGATTAGGAAAATAAAATGTTATATAAATCCTGATGTAGTTTTCTCTCTATGAACATAAAACGTAATATATACGCGGAGCATTGGTTCACTATTTGGAATCAGCCAGGACATAACCCATTATTATTATTATTATTATTATTATTATTATTATTATTATTATTATTATTATTATTATTATTATTATTTCAAGGTAAGATACAGCAGTAGTTGGAAAAACAAGATGCTAAAAGCGCAAGGGCTCCAACAGGGAAGGATAGCAAAGTGAGGGAAGGATATGAGGTAATAAATAAACGATAGAAACAATGAACAATTACAATAAAATATTTCAAAAACACTAACAACATCAAAATAGATATTTCACATATAAGCTATAACATAGACTTATTTTAGACTGTTCTATATAAAAACTTTTCCTGTAAGTTTGAGCTTCTGAAGTTCTACCGATTCAACTACCCTACTAGGAAGATCACAGCTGAAGTCAAACTTTTAGAATACTGTGTAGTATTGAGCCTTATTATGAAGGCCTCACTATTAGAATTAACTGTAGGCCTATTATTACAAACCGGATGAAACTGCAGGGAAAGAATGTAAAGGACGATCAGAATTATATATATATATATATATATATATATATATATATATATATATATATATATATATATATATATATATATATATAATGCAACATACATAACGAATTAATTGAATGAAGCTGACAGAGAATAATTTTTAGGTCAGGAATAGGATGTTTTATAGGCCGTAAGCTCCCGTCCAAAAAATTAAGATGAGAATTTGAAGCTAAAGACTAGAGACCAATACTCGAAAAAGGTGAAATGAAAGAATTGAAACACTTCTTGGAAATAGATTGAACACCGAAAATCTTAAAAGACTCTCAATAGGCCAATGTTTGTGCAATTGAAGATGACACAGACCTAATTTGTTTTTAAAAGTAAAATTCCTTACGAAAATCACACCAAAAATTCTTGTCACCATACAGAGTTAAAAAAGAAAGAAAAAAAATCAGTGCTGAGTTCCTGATGTTGACGAACCACTGTCCTTGACCTACTTACTATAATATTTTGAGGATTGTTAGTATTCAACTTCATGCCCTATGATTTATTGTCAACATTAATATTATTACTTGTAAAGCTACAACCATAGATGGAAAAGCAAGATACTATAAGCCCAGGGGCCCCAGTAGGGAAACTAGGCCAGTGAGGAAAGAAACATGAAAAAGCAAGAGACCTCTAACCCAAGACACTTTAAGTCCATGGTACAGAGGCTATGACACTACCCAAGATGTAGAGAACTATGGTTGTATTTTTAAGTCGTCCTCCTAGAAGAGCTGCTTACTATAGCTAAAGAGTCTCTTCTACCCATACCCAGTGGAAAGTAGCCACTGAATTTTAACTAGATATTTAATAAGAGATTCAGTAACCCCAGATCTACATTCAAGAGATGGAATTGAAGCAAACAGTGTAGCATCATCTGCATATGTAACAAGCTTGTTTGCTATGCCAAACCACATGTCATGTGTTTAAAGTATGAAAAGTAATTAACAAAGAGCATTAACCTGAGGAACACAAAATATCAAATTCCCCTGCTCGCTAGGGTGCCCATCAACAACAACTCTTTGCGATCTATTATTTAGAAATTCAATAATGATTCTAAGAAACGACCTACCCACTCCTTACTATTTGAGTTTGAAAACAAGGGAATCATGATTAACACGGCCAAAGGCGGCACTAAAATCAAGGCTAATCATACGAACTTCCAGACCATAATCAAAGGATTACTGTATAGCATTGTAGATTGTAAGAAGGGCATCACATGCTCCAAACTCTTTACAAAAACGAAATTGCTAGCTTAGGAATAGATGATTACCTTCGGCAAACCTATTAAGAAATTTTACCAAGTGAAATTTAAAAACTCTACACAGTGAAGAAACATTACCATTTATCCAAAAAGTTCTAAAAGCTCCACGTCTTGCTAAGTTGTTCAAAATAACATATCATTTTGTAGCCAAGAAATCTTTAGTTTTTATGAAAAAAAAACAAGAAAAAATACCATTTTGGTCCATACCTCCATGAGCATCACAATACATCAAGAGAGCTTAATTTCACAAGATTGGAAAGCTAAACTAGTTAGTTTAGCCTCAGGAAAACGAATGAGGAAGTTCAAGTTTCTCATTACTCGGCTTACTTTTAAACACATCAGCCAAATGAGTTGCCTTTTCCTTTGGACAGTGAATGACAGAGCCATCTGCTTTAAGTAAAGGAGAAATTGTAGCATCTACACCAAAGAGTGCAGATTTAAAGGGAGTCCCCCATTTATGTTCCGGGATTTTACCAGAAAGAGTTTCTTTCATTGTCATATTATAATCCTTTTCATTTGATGCATAAACTCTCTGAGCAAAAGCTCTAAGCTAAGTATAGTTATTCTAAGTCAAATCTGATCTGTTGCCCTTCCAAAGGTGACAGGAATCCTGCTTCTCCAAATAAGCAATCGTCATTGGACCATGGTTTGTCCTTCATGCGGTAACTTAGCACACGGGAAGGGATGTACCTGTCAATTATGTTGCCTAGATTTCCATTCCAAGAGACAACAGGATCCACACTACTATACAATTGTGACCAATTAATGCCCAAAAGATCACTCAAAAGGCCATGCCAGTCTGTTTATTATTTTTGATAAATATTACCTGAGTATGATACATCAATGATAGGCTGCTTATTCTTCTCTACTAATGAAATCAAGGCCTGATCAGATGTCCCAACTGGAGAACCAATCTTTCATGTTATAACGCCATTGGAGTCCGTGTATACGAAGTTGAAACAGTTATACCTGTCAGTAACTATACTTAGGATTTCCACACAGCCTGATTTCAAGGCAAAGTCTAAACGTCTTATGCCATGTAAATCAGTAGTAGCAACACAGTTTAACAATTCCCTATGGTGAGCATTGAGATCAACAACAATAAATAAAGAAGACTTTATATCATTTTATTGAATCGTAGCCATAATGGTAAGAAGACAATCGAAGACAGAATCATCCATGTGTGGATTCCGGTAGATCAAGCAAAAATAGAAGATGCTATGCCTGCCAAAAAATTTTATTACCTGAAAATAATGACATCTGCATTTTTAGCAAGACTTATGAGAAACAGAGTACTCAGTCCTAATAAAAACCACCATTCCCCTAGCCATATGAATGATATGACGTTTGAAAATTATAAGTTTCTTATGACCAGTTATTAGTAGGTCAGATGAGTGCCTCATATTAGAAACCAAAGTTTCTGAGCACAAAAAAATTTCCTACTGTCTGGATGGAATTGCAAGGTCTTGAATATGTGCATGGAGACCACGAATATTGGAATACAGTAGACAACATTGACAATATCTAGACGTAATGGTCCAGGATTTCGCTAAATATCTCCTGCCAGCATAGAATTTAATGGCTATAAAAAGGATACACTATACTTAAAATCTAAATTAACAGGCTATGATAAGGAAAACGATATTTATAGAAATGTAAGTAAAGTGATTGATCAAACCCATAGACAATAGAAAAAAAGTCAGAAAAAGTGGTCATCATGAAGGAACCGATGCACCATCCAAGACTAAATACACTTCAGGAAAGCCTGTATTCGATTGGAAATGTATTGAGAGAGAGAGAGAGAGAGAGAGAGAGAGAGAGAGAGAGAGAGAGAGAGAGAGAGAGAGAGAGAGAGAGAGAGATCTATATTAAAATAAATAGTTCCAGTTTGTATTTTTGGTTGTTCAATTGTTTCAAAAGTATCATGGACCAGTGATGGAAACCCGGCCGGTCAGATACTATAGTCTTTGAGTGATTTTGTCTCAGGCTTTGATCCCGAGGTCGTTAAGAGAGTCCAGAGTTCAATGTATTAAAATATATGGCTCAATTGAAGTATGAAAAACACTTTTTAATATGCAAAATTCATCATTAATCGAATGCCAATTTACAAACCTACCAGATAGCTACGATGGGGCAGATGGGTTGATTTCAGTTCAAAGTACAAAAAACCTGAATTCGACAGGTATATATTCAGAAGAATTGTTATTGAATTTTATCTGTTTTCGTGGATAAGTGGTAAGGCCATTATCATAAAAGTATAATGGACCAGGGTTCGATATCCGGCCCAGTCAGATACTATAATCTTGAAGTGATTTCTCCTGGGGCTCTGATTCCGAGGTAGTTAAGAGATTCCGGACTTCAATGTATTAAAATATATGTTTTTTTTTAATATATATATATATATATATATATATATATATATATATATATATATATATATATATATATATATATATGTATATGTATATATTAGATAGATAGATAGATAAATAGATATATATATCTATAAATATATATATATATATATATATATATATATATATATATATATATATATATATATTTATGTATATATATATATATATATATATATATATATATATATATATATATATATTTATGTATATATATATATATATATATATATATATATATATATATATATATATATATATATATATATATATATATATATATATATATATATATATATATATATATGGATTTCGATGAAAAGGCATATGATTCAAAAAGACATGGAGAGCAGAAAAGGCATTATTGGAATAGAGAGGTGTAAATAGTATAGTACATTGTTTCTTGCAAAATTTAGATCAAAGCAGTGCAATATGAGTATTATAGTTTGCTATGCCCTAAAAAATGATTACCCTGAAGAAACGAAAGATACTAAAAAGACCTGCAGAGAATAATAGAGGAGATCCAAGGGGGAAATATGAAAATTGCAACTGGTGAATTCAATGATAAAGTTAGAATGAAAAATCAAGGTACAGGGAATGTGATGGTCATTGATGGTCATGGCGAAGTTGATAATGAAAATGGAGCATATTTTCTAAATTTTTGTTTAACAAACAATCTTTTTATTGGAGGTACTCTTATCCAGCACAAGGACATCTACTATTATAAATAAAAAAAATCCAATGGATCACATAGCCAATAATAAAGCGAGAATGAGGACTTTGAGAAATGTAAGAATATTTAAAATTGCTATTGAATGTAGAAATCGATTTGCGGTCTCAGTGAAGTTTTGGTACATGCAGTTACAAGGAGAAAACCATGTATAACAAATGATATTTAGGATACTTTAAAAAGGAGACCAAGGTAGTAATTGATTGATGAAAGTTTCCTAGAAGGTAATAAAAAATACAATTAAGAACATTCTATGTTTCCCAACACTGATAGTGAGGTCAAAACAAAAGCCAGGAATGAATGGAGAGAATATTTAGAAAGGAAAGCAGATGAGGCTGATAATGCTATGAATTCAGGGACTAGCTATGTTGTAAAAAAATTCTTAGATTTATTAATTAAATATCTACTTTGGCCAAAAATAAAAGAAATAAACTACTTCAATAAAAAGAGAGAAATGGATCATTTATAACAAAATATCAAGAAAGTCAACGTTGGATGGATCACTTTAGTGACGTCATGAATAGGAGATATGAAGGGAATAATTTGATCCATATACTTGAAGCTGAGGAATAATTTGATATGCCCATGATTGAATTCAGTCTGTTTGAAGTTGAAACTAATATTAAAAAACTCTAAAGATGGAAACCTCCTTGATACAACAGAATAACTGCCGAAATGATTATGGCCGAAAATGAAGTGACTCCAGAATATTTACACGATTATTTGGTAGAATGTGGCATGAATAGGCATAATCTGATAAATTGGAGCAAGTAATGTTGGTGAAAAGGGCAAAAAAAAAGAAAGATTTGCTTAATTGCAATAATCACAGAGGCATCACACTTACGTGAGATGTCATGAAAATATATGGTATGCTCATTCTAAAGAGACTAGAGAGAAAGATTGATAAAAAGCTGAGAGATGAACACGCAAGATTTAGAAAAGGTAGAAGTTATTCTGACCACATTTTAATTTTAAGAAATGTTGTACAGCAGTTTGTAGAATATAGAAATCCACTTTTGATGGTATTTTTGGAATATGAAAAAGCCTTTGATAGTGGGTGCCGGTCAATTTTGTGGAAAGTCTTTCGTTATCATGGAGTTCCCCTTAATTATATACATTTGATTAAGTCTGTTCATGGGCATAACAAGTGGAAAGTTGATATTGATAGATTTATATCAAATGAGTTTCCAATGAACAGTGGAGTACTCCAAGGGAATGTGTTGTCACCAGTGTGGTTTATCCTCCTCATGGATTTTGCAATGCATTGAACAATTAGGGATGGCAGCGAAGGATTAGACTGGATTAGTAATAGGAAATTAGCTGACATAGAGTATGTTGATGACGCTCTCCGTATTAGCAAAACGCTAGAGGCCTTACAAAGCTTACTTACCAGAATGCTTGAAATATCACACGGGGTTTGGCTGAAGAATGGTAGAGGAAAGACATAGATGATGAAAACGTAATATGCAATGGAAGAAGGAATGTCAATGGAAGGAGAAAATATTAATGAGGAGCAATCATTTAAATATTTAGGAACTCAATTCGCTAATGGAGGGTTATAATAATTGGAGTTTTATGAAAGATTATAAAGAGAAATTCAGACAATAGCTGGGTTACGTAAAGTGGTGACATCAAATCACCTTAAATTGCATATAAAAACCAAGCTATATATCAATGTTACTGTAAGGAAATGAGTCGTGGTATGACAATGAAACAATATCCAACATATTTATAGATTTGTGAACAAAGCCCTCAGAAAAAAATATTGAAACTAATTGTCAGGGCAGGATTAGAAATGAAACTATAAGAGAGATTACTTAACTGCCATATGAGGTAGACATCATGATGAGGGTTAGATTGAGATGGTTTTGGCTTGCTGTTCACACTCTCCAAGAGAGAGAGAGAGAGAGTTAACCAAACTTTCAACTGGTCTCCACAAGGCACTAGAAGAGTTGAAAGGCCCAGGCCAACATTGCTGAGGACTATGAAGCGTAAAGTCGGAGATGATGAATGGAGAAGTATTGAATAAAAAGCCCAAGAAAGATATTACTGGTGAAATCTAACTGAGGCTCTTTGCATTAATAGGCGTAGAATGAGATTATGGTATATATATATATATATATATATATATATATATATATATATATATATATATATATATATATATATATATATATATATATATATATATATATATATATATATATATATATATATATATATATATATATATATATATATATATATATATATATATATATATATATATATATATATATATTCGTGTGTGTGTGCTTTTGTGTGTACTAGTACATTGCGTACGGTAAATTCTATAAGATAACATTAAAAACCTGATAAAGAAGTCATTGGAAATGAGGGTAAATTCCCTGGGACATAAAATATAATTAGCCGAAATATCTAAAACAATAACCAAACTAAAAACTTAAGATATTCTTAGACAGAATTATATATGAATTTAGAAAACGCTAAATATTATCAAATTGATGAAAATAAGACTTAGAGTTTGGCTTCAGATGATGAAAATAGAAATATTTTCAAGACATGAATTGCAATTGTAAAAATTTCAAATGATTTTTATGCAATACTATAAAATAGTGACCTCTTCTTATACTGTCCGCCTGAAATGAGATGAAAAAGATGTAATAGATCTCTATATACAGACATCAGATGCTAGGAGATACTTGAATATTTGCTTGACATTGACTTGGATAGATTTTGCAGTGAATGAATGGTCCTCATTGGTCTTCAATTAGGTGATGGCTGCTCCTTTCTAGAAGCCAGATAATTTTTTATGCTAGTTTTATTTACCAGAGAATAACTGAAAAATACCTATACGAGAAAAGTGGTATGTTTATTAATACAATACGAGAATCGAGTTTTGGTCAACTTTCACCATTAGTCCCTTGTCTTTAAAACTAATTATTTTTGGCGGAGAAGAAAAGAAAAGCAGTTTTTCACCATTTTTTTTTTTTGAAACATGAGTTTTTCCACCGGAAGGAAATGTGATTTTTTGTATAAATAGTTGATATTAGAATTTTTTTCCATTGACAAAATATAGTGCAAGGTTTCATATAGGCATAATAGTGTTTAAGTTACTCCTTAACCATCGCTACCTTGAAACCTCTGTGTTTTTGAGCGACCGTTCTGCCATCTTTTGATAGATTTTGCTAATAATTTACGACAAAATGATGTATCGTTCAACGATATTTGAGAGAAAGTACTCTTTTAAGTTGCAGTTTTCTGCTTACCCATTTATGAAAGTTGTGTAAGATATGACATTTTCATGTACGAAATTGAATCATAAAACTATAATAGGAGTACAAATGATGAATAGGTATAGAGTTATTGTTAAGTGACACCGGAATTATTTCCCAATATTATGAAAAAATTTGAAGACAAAGAAGTTAGTTCTGTGATATGTGTACATTTTAAAAAAAATATTCAAGTTCTTCAGTAACATAAATGTCTCTATAAGAAATTCTTCATTTGAACTTGAAGATGGTATTATCAAAGTATGAAAAGTTGAAGTAATAAAGCGTAACAGAAATTAGATTTAAAAAAAAAAATGTTCCTTTATCTATTACAGTAATTGGCTATACACTAGCTGTGTTGGATAAAGGGCAACAACGAACATGTTTTACGTGCAAAGAAGTTGGACATTAGGTAATAGATTGTGCAACAGAAGTTACGAGACCTAAGTTTAGCAAGGAAGCTAGGTGAATTTTCGACTAGATGAGAATAATAGCTAGGAGTCCAGGCTCCTGGATGTCTGAAATTTTTACCTCACCTTTTGATTCATTGTTGACTCTAAGATGCACACCTACAGACGGATGTTCATCTGCTGGTCTTTTTAAAAGCAAAAGGACATCCAATGTCAGGATCTTAGTCACCACAAGAGGAGACCATGTCGCCATTGCAAAGCATACTTCAGGCATTGTGAGTTTTACTTCCTTACTTGCTATAGCAAGGCCAATGATTTCCGAAAATTCTACGACCATGTTGCCACCTATCATCGTATTTTGTGAAGATGCCACCAATTCTCAACCCTTCTAGATCTAAGAAGTTCTCAGCAGCCACTCCAGCCCAGAATACTGAACCTTCCACTGTTCCTAACCAAAATCCGACACTTTCCCCTATACCTAACGAGAATCCTACAGCTTCTAGTGTTCCTAACTCTTCCCTTTCCTCTCAAAAGACGAAAAGAAAGTCGGGGAACCCTCCTGACACCAGTCAAATCTTGTTTCCAAAGAACCCACCCCTACAACCGGTCCTGTTACTGCTCCTGCTCCTTTAATTGTTCCAGACTCTTCTCCTATCACTGTTCCCACTCCTGTTCCTGCTACAGATTCAACTCTTTTCCCTTTCCCAGTTCCTGCTCCTGACCCACACACCATTACGGCTGCTGACCCGTCCAACTTTCTAGATACTGACCCCTCCACCGTTGCAGATACTGGCCTGTACACCGTTCCAGCAGCTGCTCCGTCAACTGTTCCAGCATCTCAACCTGCCACAGTTCCAGATAGTCAAAAACCTGAATGTAAATGTACTTGGTCCATAACTTAGCTCCTTGCTGAGGCATGTGTCACTTTTCACCTGTCTGAAAAGATCAGTACAACTCTGCAGTCCCAATCAGTGGATCACAGTCAGCTTCCAAAGTTCAAGCTGCCAGCCACTGAAAAAATCCCTTTATTTGCAGAAGTAGCAGCCATCACAGCTTCAAACCCATAACCGAAGGTCACAGCCAAAATCCTTCTGAGGGGCAACATACTTGTCACAAGAAACGATCAAGCAAGTGCCAGCATGCTCCAGAGGGATGCTTCTTTAACCTTCCTGAATCCTGCAAATAACCTGATGAAGGCAGTAGTTTGCAGGCAGCCCATTGAACATGACGCTCGACTTCCTTTCTAGATGCAGCAACATTGCCACAGCTGAACGCCGAAAGGGAAGCTGGAATCTGCCCACTTAAAAAGTCACTTGTACCTTCATCGGACCCATTACAACAAGCCTGGACCTTTAAATATAGGAAACCTTCCCCTTAGAGGACCTCTCACCTGATTCACTGAGATGCTACAACTTCCAGCACTATGGCCATCACAAGGAAGACAGATCTGTATCAATACACATAAGAACGGGAGAGAGGCCACTCTAAAGTGCCCCAACTGTCCCCTTCCCCATAACACTTTGAACAAGAAATGTACTGAGTTTCTGAATTTGATATGAGCATCAATGACCGCTCCATCAACCACTACAGCTGGACCACCACCCCAGCCGCAGAGAGACACTCCCTCAAGGAGCTCCTCCTGTCTACCACCAATCTTGTTCCTGTTACCTATCTATTTATTATCATCACTGCCACTCCAAATCCCTTACTTTCCTCTAGCCCTTTCCCTTTCCAGCCATTCAGATTCCTTCCACATCTCCTCCCAATCAGAATCCTTCTCCATCTTCTGGAGCACGGATAACCATTTTTACTTTGAACTGCTCATGTTCTCTCCTGCTAAAAACTCTTCTCTCCTCTCCTAATTTTTTAAATCACTGTGACTTGCTGTTATAAAACTTTTCTCTATTCATAAAGCTCTTTCTTTCAGTTCTGGATTGATCCTATTTTTTTTTACACTGACAGTCATCTCCTAGCGCTGAGTAGGGTTGCTTACTTTTCGGGTGTGGGTTGGCTGTGCCATGACATCTAGTTTGCAGAGAAAAGAATTCCATTCAGCTAAAGAATCTTTGATAAGAGAAAACTTGGACGTCTGCAACTACGCTCTTAATGCAGAACCGCTCCTAAAACTAAGAGCACACTCTGTGTGCACATTTAGGGGCTTGTGCTTATGCCACCCCCGCTCAACTGTAAATGCAGAGCAATCTGAACGAGCGAACGAACTAACGTGGAAGATTACCCGGGCAATACAAGGAGAGCAAATAAGAATAAGGAAACTACGGTAACGGTAACAGACAAAGACGGCACTTTGGATAATGGAACTATCATTCTGTCTGAGCCAGTACTGGAAGACGAGAATGTGGAAAGAGAAGAGAGTTTTTCGTCTGCTTAAGAAGAGAACCTTCGAGGAACGATGTGAAAATGTAGAGGATGAAAAATATTTGGTTAAAAGTGACGAGGAAATAATTGATGAAATCCATAAATATATAATACCACAAAAAGTGGGAAAGAGTGCAATGGAAAATTTAACAATCCAGGCAAAAAGTCACCAGATAACTATGGAAAGAAATGAATCGACAAAAAATTAATTTAAGGTTAGTGGATGCAAATTTAACATCCTAGAAGACGCGAGCGTGTGTCCCATAAAATCAACTCCCGAAGAGGTACAATGTACCACCGACATAAGGTACAGAAAACTGGGATAAAGAAGAAAATGGTACCAGTTAACTGAAAGATAACTTGAAAAAATTACCAAACCTAGTAAGGATGGGGATCATAGGAATTCATCAACATATATATATAAAAAAAGAAAACTGTCCAGAGAAGCATAAACCATGTTAATTTAAGTATATAAGAGAAATTCTATTCATTTTCAATAAAATTAATTTCATCTTCAACAAAGGCGAAGGGACTTAATTATTCAAATTAGTAAACTAAATGAATGAATATATTTTTTTTATACAAAACTTGATATAATTATCAAGGAAGACAATAACAAACTGAATGGAAACTAGAGTATATATTGAAATGTTTGAACACGAAATTCATCAAATGTCGATGTCCTGAATATGGAAAATAAAAAAGATGTCGTTTAATGATGGTCAATATTCGGTGTTCAAATTATTATATTCAGTTACTCAATGTCTAAGCACCTGCTGCGAATAGCAAAACGAAAGAAATAAAACAGCTCTTTAGTAAAGATATATATTTCTTGCAAAATAATATAATCAATTATAATTTGGGGAGATTTGAATTTCATTGTTGCTATGGGGGATTGTTCAAATTGAAATTGTTACCTTTTTTTGTAAATCTCATGTATGCCTTAAAAATAATTTGAAATTGAAAGACACTAGGTTCCTCCCAAAACATCATGTCTATAGAGTATACATATATTAGGGAAAACAGGTTAGACAGATTTTATGTATTAGATTTGCAAAAATAGGTAAGTGGTACTCAGAATATACCTCTAACCTTATCTGAACATTCCATAATCAAACAAACAATAAAATTTGATAATGTAATGTCATTAAATAAAGGTATTGGAATTAGAATTGTAATATTTTGAGTAATGATTTACTTAAAGAATATTTCGTGAAGGGTTGGACTGAGATTAGAAATAAGAAAGGCAAATTCATAAATATTGAATGTTGGGGGACTTTCCAAAAGAACAACCAAGATCCTTTTTTTGCGAGTTGTTCAAAGCAAATCATTCGGGAACGATACATAATTCCTAATATATTGAATCACCAGGTAACCTAGAACCCTAGAATTGGACCTTGAAGGGAAATAAAATGTCATTAGTGAATTCATTAAAATAAGGAATAAATAGTATTCTAGATGAACTATTTCAAGGAATAAAAATAAGAGGTAAAGTTGATGATGAATTAAAATGAGAACAAGTGTCAGCCTATCTACTAGGAAAAGAAAAAATATTCTCAAACTTTTCCTAATATGATTAGGAGAGAATATGGTAGCGACATTGTTAATCTTACGTACGTAAGAGACTATTTTGAAAACCCCTTTAAAAAAGAAAAAATTCATAAGCATAATCAACATATTTTTCTCAAATTAATCAGTTGTGTTTTATACAAAAAGGAAAATGATATATTGACAGCGGACGAGACAGACTATTTGGAGCCCTTCGTGGAATGAAAAATTGAAAAATCATGGAATAAACTGTCTCCGAGTAGAATTTTATAAGACATTTTGGAAATATATGAAGAAAGATTTTAGAAGGCAAATGAGATTTGTGTTTTATAGATTAGACCACTGTAAAAAAGAAAAAAAAATAAGGAACATTTACTCTCACACCGGAAGGAGGAGACTTCGATCATTTTACTAACTGAAGAACGATAGTAATGCTAAGTGAAGATTTTAAAATCATAGCTAATATAATAACCAACAAAATTAAAAATGCATGAAATCTGACAATATCATCTAAACAGTTTAGCTGCCTTGAAAAAAAAGGTCAATAATCAATTTAAACGTCCTCATGAGGGATATTATGGTATACATAAATGAAAATATCAAGCAGGCAGCTTTTATGAACTCAGATTAGTCAAAGGTATGGGATGTTGGAAAAACCGAACAGTATGAACAATTAATGGTTACTAGTACCTTCAGAATTCATTTAAAGTATTAGGAGTTTACTATATTAATAGCGCTCAGAAAAGTCTTGCGTTAAACTTATCTTCTTTGGAAATTAAGATCACCAAGATTATTGGTATTTTTAAAAATAGGATACGGACAACATTTAAAAAGTCTTTTGTAATAGAATGTAAGATTTCAGCAAAAACTTAGGATATATCACATGTTTATCTAATACCAAATACGCGTGCTTAAAGAATTCAGAGATGTTTGCATAAATACATGTGGAATTGCAGTTATGAACCGCTTGTAGGATAAACTACGTTTTTAGATAAATTAAAAAGGAAAGGGGTTGTTATATTTAATATTCTATGCAAATCGAATACATTTCTGAAAAAAAAATCTATAGAAAGAGGTTTCGTTTATGAAATGCTTTATTATTTCGGAAAAATTATGGTATCTTTTCTAATTGAAACCAAATTGAGTATAAAGATTGTACTATTTTTATTCTGGTATGTTATAGCATAATGGTTGACATTCGTAGAAAAATCTATCACATTAAAAATTATTCAAATATGTCAATAAAATCCTATTCGTTGATTATAGAATGTAAAGCTAATAAACACATGATCAAGCGACTATATCCCCTTTTTAATTGGACTATGGTTTGAAAGCATGTAAATAACTAGAGGGGCACTCAGTAGAATACAGACCTCCAACACGGCAGCTTATTTCTCGTTGGCGTGGAGTTTCATACACTGAAATATGAAACTAGTTTGAAGTCTCTGTGACAAAGATATCCTAACTTATGTTTGTTTACGTGAATTGGACATTTTGCTTGACCGTGACCTTCAATGATATTTTCTAGTTTTTGAAAAAACAGTTAATCCCTGCAAGTTTCATTACACTGCAATTAAAATTGGGGCAAGGAAGATGTTAACAAAAAAAACAAACACACAAAAACACAAACAGGTGGTAAAACATGGTCTCTTCCAACTTCGTTGGTGGAGGTAATAATTACATTGATATCAACAGAAGAGAAATACTTTATTGGTAAACACATGAAATACTGAATACAAATGACAGGTTGTACTTCATGGATATAACAAATGAGAATAAAGGTTTATTTTGTGATGCTATAGAAAATTTTACTCATTTTCATCCGTCACTGAAGCAAGTACTATCCTAGTTCAAGACACTTTTGAGCAATTGTTTCAAGATCACGAAAAAAGAGTTTCCTCAATATTCTGTCTCTTTGAAACTGTGTCTAAAAATGATAAAAACACTGTAATGATTTTCATATCAGATTTTTTTAGCGCGGGTGTGGTATGGACAATCAATGGGACTACTGAAGGATGACACATATTTTGTTATTTCCATAAAAAAATAGAATGGCAAAAAGAAAAAAAATTGTAATCAGTCATACTTTCAAAAACTAAATAAATAAAATATTTACAGAAAATTATATCTATGGAAATTAATTGAGTATGAAACGTTTATACTTATAAGTTAAGGACGTTTGTTATATAAACTTTAATCTTTATTGTATATTGTATATGTTATTCATTAATTCATTTTATTTATGTTGATTTGATTTAAATTTGGTAAAACACTGTAATTTCACATATATATATTTTGGTATAGAATAATTACGAAGATAAGCTAAATTAATATAATATAATTGTAATTTTATATTAAAAGATTAAAACATTTTTTTTTTAAGGAGATTATTGGGTTTCTTGTAGATTTCTTTTTAATTGACATTCATGTTTACAAGAGGAAATGCAGCTTATTGTACATTCCATTTTTACAAACGGAAACAATTTTGAAACAAATCTGAGAGAGAGAGAGAGAGAGAGAGAGAGAGAGAGAGAGAGAGAGAGAGAGAGAGAGAGAGAGAGAGAGAGATTTGATGTTTTCTGGCATCCTTACATTGAAGGTCATTGGCGCAGAAAGAGAGAGAGAGAGAGAGAGAGAGAGAGAGAGAGAGAGAGAGAGAGAGAGAGAGAGAGAGAGAGATAGTGATTCAAAGTTTTCTGGCATCCTTACCTCGAAGGTCATTGGTGCCGAAAGAGATATATATATATATATATATATATATATATATATATATATATATATATATATATATATATATATATATATATATATATATATATATATATATATATATATATATATATTTATATATATATATATATATATATATATATATATATATATATATATATATATATAAATATATATATATATACATATATATATATATATATATATATATATATATATATATATATATATATATATATATATATATATATATATATATATATATATATATATATATATATTTATATATATATATATATGTATATATATATATATATATATATATATAAAGAGAGAGAGAGAGAGAGAGAGAGAGAGAGAGAGAGAGAGAGAGAGAGAATGAGAGAGACGGTGATTGTGTATCGAGTTACGGTAATTTACCATTATGGAATGGTGACAAGATTTCTAAAGTAAATTATTCTGTGTAGATAAAGACATGATCAGTTGTTCTTCGCTTAACCTGATACTGTAACGAGCCAAGAAAAGGTTGTGACTCAAAGGCAGGATGAAAGCAACTGAGTAACCTTATTACAGAACACTCGCTTTTATAGAGACTCAAAGGCAACAGAAAATTTTGTTTGCAACCGAACCCGCACCGGTTAACAGTTAACGGTGAGAAAAACAGACATATTATTTCTGGATCTTGTCTGTGCGAGGGGAGAGCGAAGATACAAGCATAATATATACACAAAATGAAATGTTGTTACTATGTACGATCGTGTGACACACAGTTGATACAAGGCTCCCCCTCCTAAAAATTGCATACTGTACATGTTAAATATGGCGCCATGATCTAGAGAGGCGAACTATAGGCAGATCATTTGGCAGGAGATATGCAGGTTTTAGAAAATAATTGGAGACCTAGTCTTCTTTGCCACGAATATTTAGTAAGAATGCTTTCGGACTGCGTCGGATCACAAGGAAACGGCCCGTGTAAGTGGCGTTAGCCGTGGCTTGCTAGTGTCGTTGCGTAAGAAGACGTGCGTTGCAGAGTGCAAGTCTGTAGGTATGTGATGTTTCGCTGGGGGCTTGTAAGTCTGGTGGCATGGAGTAGATTTTCCCACAAAGTGACGTATGCGCTGGAGATCGTCAGAGGGGGTTGCAGGAGGAAAAAATTCGGTAGGGAAGACCAACGGGTCACCATACACCATTTCAGCTGCCGAGACGTCGAGGGTTTCGTTAAGAGTGGTCCTTAGTCCCAGGAGGACCCAGGGAAGCTGAGTAAATCAGTTGGAATCCTTGCAGCGGGACATCAAAGCTGCTTTGAGGGTGTGATGAAAATGTTTAACCTTTCCATTGGCAGCCGGGTTGTAGACAGTTGTCTGATGTAGGGTGATGCCCAGGAGTTTCGCTAATGATGTCCACAATTGTGAGGTGAAAGTGGTTCCCTTGTCAGAAGTAATATACTCAGTGACATCAAATCGTGCAATCTAACCTGAGAGTAAGGCAGTTGTACATAAGGCGGACGTTGCAGTTTCCATGGGAATGGCTTCAGGCCATCGAGTGGAGCGGTCAATGATGGTAAACAGGTAACGATGTCCTTGTGATGTGGGTAAGGGTCCTACAACGTCGACGTGAATGTGTCCTAAATGACGCTGAGGTTGAGGAAAGGTGCCCACTCCTGAATCCATGTGTCGATGTACTTTGGAAGTTTGGCAAGAAGTACAGGCGCGGACCCAATCCTTAGCATCCTTAGAAATGCCGTGCCAAATGAACTTCATCTTCAGCAGCTGTGCAATAGAACGGCACGAGGGATGTGAAAGGCAGTGAATGAAATCATACATCTGCCGGCGCATGGGAACAGGAATCCAAGGTCGCCGTCTACCAGTACTGACGTCAAAGAGGAGGGTGGTGTTGGAGTCTTCGAGGGGGAAGTCTTCCCAACGTAGGAAGGTGCACGATGTTCTACATGCTGGATACTCTGGATTCAGTCATTGGGCTTCACCCAAGGCATTGTAATCCAATCCTAGTTTAAGAGTAGCCAACGTGTATCTTGACAGGGCATCGGCACTGAGAAGCATTTCCCAAGGGACGTATTGAAGAGTGCAATTGTATTAAGTCACTACGGAGAGATGTTGGCGTTGACGGGCGTACCAGGCGTCAGACTGTCGAGTAAAGGCGTGCACCAGAGGCATTTGGTCTGTGCAAATGACGAACGGCGTACCTTCTAAGAAAAGGTGAAAGTGTCAGACAGCCAAGTGCACCGTCAGCAATTCACGATCGAATTGAGAATAACTCGATTCTTCCTTGAACAGTTTTTTGCTGAAGAAGGCCAATGGGCGGGGCAAGCCATTGACCATCTGCTCGGGTACTACACCAATAGCGACATCCCTGGCATCGGTGGACAGAAGGAGAGGGGCATGTGGGATAGGAAAAGGGAGAGCTGCAGTGGTTGATAGGACTTTCTTTGCATTGCAGAAGGCCGCTTCTTGAAGGGGACCCCACTTCAGATCCTTTGGCTTACCCTTAAGGGAGGCGTAGATGGGATCAAGAGTGGTGGTAGTGGCCGGCGGAAAACAGTGAAAATAGTTGATCATACCCAAGAGTTCCTGCAGGGCCTTGAGGAACGAGGGCGCGGGGAACTCTTGAACAGCTGCTACCTTCTCAGGGAGGATATGGACTCCTTCAGGAGTGATGCGCTGCCTTAAGAACAACATTTTCGCTGGCAGCAAAGGTACACTTGTCGTAACGAACTACATGGCTGTTTTGTTGCAGGCAGTAGAGCACGATGCGCATGTCATGGAGGTGTTCCTCTTTTGAAAAGAAGAACAAAAGTATGTCATCCACATAGCATACGCAGAGGGAGAGGTCCCCTAAGATGCCATCCATGAGACGTTCAAATGTGGCCCCAGAATTACGAAGGCCCAAACAGGAGTAATTGAAGGTGTATGTAGCAAACGGAGTGGTAATGGCGGTCTTGGGGATGTCTTCTGTGTTCATAGGCCCCTGATAATACCCCTTCAGGAGGTCGAGCGTAGAGAAAACTTTCGCTTTGTGGAGGTAGGATGTCACGTCGGCTATGTTTGGGAGGGGGTAGTGATCCGATTCTGTTTGCATGTTCAGGCACCTGTAATCACCGAACGAACAGAGGGAGCCGACTTTCTTCAGAACGATATGTAAGGGTGATGACCATGGGCTGGATGCCTTTTGGCAAAGGTCCATTTCCTCAATTTCGACGAACGTCTGTTTGGCAGCTGCCAATCGTTCCGGTGCCAAATGTCTGAATTTTGCAAAGACTGGGGGTCCCGTCGTCTTGATATGGTGATAAATAACGTACTTGGCAGGAGCCGTGCCGTGGGCGTTTGGCAAAGTTCTGGACAGAAAACTTCCGGGTACGACGTGAGAAGGTGGGCGTAGGTATCCGTGGGTGCGCTGATATGGAGAGCGAGGTTAGAGGGGGCGGGTTGAAGAGGTGTCGACAATTATGAATCTGCGTTGACTAATCGTCGGTGGGCGACATCGACCAGAAAGGGGAAATGAGAGAGGAAATCCGCACCGAGGATTGGTAATGTGATGTCAGCAACGAGACAATTCAAATTAAATTTACCGTTTCCAAACGATAAGGTGAGGTTCTCGTAACCGTAGGTGGGTATCGCTGATCCGTTGGCAACTACCAAACGGATGTCGGCAGATGCAGACAGACTACGCTGTGTTCGAAAAAGTTCCCTTGGCAAAAGAGAACGACAAGCACCCGTGTCTACCAAATATGCGTGCCCATTCCTGCATCATGTAAAAAGAAAAGATTAGAAACACGGGAGGCCACCACCATGATCGATGGCCTACTTACACGTTTTTTGGCCACTGACAATCCTTGGAACATTTCTGCGTGGTTGCCCCGAATCTGTTGTGGTAGTGGCAAAACTGCGAAAGATGGGAGGCAGTAAGAGACTATAGAAGTCGTTGGTTGGGGCGCAAGAGAGTGATGGGTGGTGGGTGGCTTTGTCGCCGCTTCAGCACGTCACGGGGTAGGCGTGTATGTCCTACGGCATTCACGTCAGCTTCGGTTGACGTTGAACAGGCGTCCTCTTTTTCAGGAGTGGAGATGTTGATGGAGGTCTTGAAGGTCTTGAAGGTCGTGAATTGGCTGTCCATAAGGGCGTCGGCTTTGATCATCAAATTTTTTATGGGTAAACTATCGACATAGGGTATGGCAGCACGTACAGGTTCGGGTAAACGGTGTATACAAATGACATAGAGTAGGTTCCCCCCATGAGGAGAGCCATCTGCGGCAGGTTGCAGGCGAGCGATACTGGTCATTTCCCCAAGTGGGAGTGAAGCCCTTTGGTCCCCCAACGGTTGTTGAGAGAGCTGAAAAAGCTTTGCTATACGAGCAGCTGGCGACGGTGAGTACTGCTGCAGAAGGTATGTTTTGAGGGCGTCATTCGCTATTGGGGTGTCTCCTTGTTCACGAAGCCAGTCGAATATTTCCGGGAAAGTGTCTTCGGGTATCGCCGCGAGAACATAATATGCTTTGGTGGTTGAGCGAGTCACGCCCTTGATGCGAAACTTGACTTCTGCAGGTTGAAACCAAGTAAGCGCCTCTCCGCTGGCAAATGTTGAAAGTTTCGATGGGGCAGTGGCAACGCCAACTTCTGTGGAGTCCGCCATAGTACCAACGACGGAGGGGCAAGGCAGGGTGGAAGGCGGGAAGAGCGAGTCGACTTCCGGGGTCACCAATGTAACGAGCCGAGAGAAGGTTGTGACTCAAAGGTAGGATGAAAGCAACTGAGTAACTTTATTACAGAACACTCGCTTTTATAGAGAGACTCAAAGGCAACAGGAAATTTTATTTTCAACCGACACCGCACCGGTTAACAGTTAACAGTAAGAAAAACAGACATGGTATTTCAGGTTCTCGTCAGTGCAAGGGAAGAGCGAAGATACAAGCATAATATATACACACAAAATTAAATATCGTTACTATGTACGATCGTGTGACACACGGTTGGTACAATACTATGAATAGTCAATGAGAGTCTATGAATAACTTTTATAAAACACTGCAAGCATTTTTTCTAAGTCTCTTCAGTACAATATTTTTTTTTTTTTACCAATATAGAACACCTTTTATTTTAAAACAATAATTTGTTTTTCTTTCCCTGAAACTTCCGTTTTCTCTGTCATTTCCTAAATTCTGGAAATTTTGTAACTTCGTGTAAGCGAATAATTTTCGACCACTGTATTCCATCCTTCTATTCTATATCCTTGACTGGCACCCTCTTTTATTTATATTCATCTTTGTGTAGTAATATAAGTGGCAATTGCGACTTGTACGTTGCGGCCTCAACATTTGGACACCTTGATACGTCCATATTCTCAACATTGTAATGCTACAGTGGTCTTCTCCCGTGAGTGTACCTGTCTTAGGGAAATTACAATATTGAGGTGTGATGTATCTTTTCAATTTCAGTTTGTATTCGTGAAGAGAGAGAGAGAGAGAGAGAGAGAGAGAGAGAGAGAGAGAGAGAGAGAGAGAGAGAGAGAGAGAGAGAGAGAGAGTCTGCTAGCTTATGTGTATGAAAGATTTTTCATTAGGGACAAAATGTATCGCAAATTAATAAAAAAAAAAAAAATTGTCAACAAGGTTTTTGCAATAATGGTACGCAACAAATGTACCACACAATTATAAATTAGAGTCATTATAATGTTAGAAATAGAAACGTATGAAATTATATTGAGTTTACGTGCATACATAAATTTCTCCGCTTCCCTCACCATCACACCCCTTACAGCTCTAACAAATACTCTCCCCATCGCCCTTCGTCCTAAATACCGTACTCTTCAAATATAGATATTTAGGGTTACACTGGGGTACTTTAGACGACAGGCCGCTTGTATTTAATTGATTTGTAAAGTACATCGTTACTTGTCAGAGGCCGTAAAAAAATTTAAATTACCAGACTGGTGAGGGGCCAGAGGTTAACGCCTCACCCTCCACCAACTGTTCAGCCACTGATGAAAGAATTCTACGACCGTCTCCAGACTGTGCTTAATTAAATAAGCGATGTAACTTCTTTATCTTTTTTTTATTCCTTCATGCATAAAATTTAGCATTCACTTTCAAGGAAAAATAAAGGAGTTGATGCTATAACTTATGAACATTCCTATCTAACTCTACTACCAATCACCATTTAAACATCTTGAAATACTATGAAAATTTTATAAAACATATAGATATAGCAATTCTTTCATTAGCAACCACACCAAACAAAGAAAAAGTGATACATATTGAAGAAGAAATGAATGAAAAGTACATTATGATGTTAAACAAACTAATCTATTATTCAAAATAATATACTTACTCTCAGCATTCAGTCCAAATGTAAACAATTAAAGAGGTAAATCCATCAGTCTTACTTGCAACAAACACTTATTTTCCAAGCCCCCTCTCCCCCTTCAAAAAAAAAAAAAACATAAGGGAAGAATGAAAAGTCCTTCAGTGAGCGAGAGAGAGAGAGAGAGAGAGAGAGAGAGAGAGAGAGAGAGAGAGAGAGAGAGAGAGAGAGAGAGAGACTTGTTTATGATAGTTTTGTTAACTTAGGAATTGATAAATATTTTTGTAAGATGTAAGCATTTCTTAGCTGTTCGTATGTTACCGTTTCTCGCCTTATCGTCTTTAGCTATAGCAAAGGGAAGCCAATTATTTCTACAAATAAAATCAATAATAAAACATATTATATATTTATTGTACCCTTATCAATTGAAACCTCCTCAAAGGTGATGAATAAGGACCTCCAAAACCATTCATCGACAGGTGTGTTCTCTTTCTTTTTTTTAAGGTCTTAAAGACCATGTTTTCTTCTTTATGTTCTCCTCGTCTTCTTCAGGTTTCCATTCAGATCCTGACGAGAGAAATGTCCCCGATTCATAAACATAAAAAACCACAACAGGAGCGATCACCGAAAGGAAATGACCTCATATTTTATAAAGAGATGATCATTAAACTAGAATTTACGAGACAAACTCACCAGGTTCATATGACTCGGTTGCAATCCCAAGTGAAATATTGATGAATATAAGACACACATTGGTTGACTTTTGTTTACTTCGGCCATATAATGGGAATTCTATTTATATCTCTAGGTATCTTGGCAAACAAGATATTCCAGACAGATTCTCATAGTTTACACGATTTTGTAAAAGGAATTTTCTTGCCAGAAGTATCCATTAAGTTAATTTTAGCCACAAATAGTTATTCATTATTATTATTATTATTATTATTATTATTATTATTATTATTATTAATAATAATAATAATAATAATAATAATAATAATAATAATAATAATAATATTATTATTATTATTATTATTATTATTATTATTATTATTATTATTATTATTATTATTATTATTATTATTATTATTATTGATGATAACGATATTTACGACAATAAAGGCAAATAGCTTTATACACTGTTTACTGACGTTTATACAGCGAAATACCCTTTGTATTGTAAGTAGTTAATCACTAATACCATAAGCTCTTTCGGTATGAAATATGAAAATATTCAGCATAAATCCGAAAGCAAAAGTTAATAAAGTATAAATACCTATTTCTTTCTCAGCTAAATCAATTATGATATTGACATGTACATTGTTTGTAATAACGTAAAACAGCTGCAGAGGAACAAAGTAGAATGAGTAACAAAATCAATTTGAAACATGGATTGATTCATCTAAAATGTTTTGCAATATTTTGAGCAATTCAATAAATCTTTGAAAAATATTTTTCCCCAAAGTAAACTTGTTAATAAGTGCTATACTTCTCAAGAGTTTTTTTTTTTATTTATTTATTTATTTATTTTTTTTTTTTTTTTTTACAGGTGAAGCCTGTTTTTCCTCAACTATTTCAATCAATAGTTAAGGGATACAATATCAAATGACATCAGTTATAGTATAAGATATTAATTAGCTATAAATACCATTAATGAAAGATTAATTTCTATGCATGTGGATACAAACTACAAGTAGTGGTTGTTAGCGACTGGTTGCTGAAATTTTTTTAATATATACCCTATTAGCGAGTTATATTGAGTTAGTGTTTGAGATAGAGTAGGAGTTTTAACCAGAGCTACAGGTAGATTTAGAGTTAGAGTTACACTTGGAGTTGGTTTTATGGTAATTGAAACAATAAATCTATTAGATATTGTATCTACATATCCTTGGTAATAATTTATGTAATGGGTTAAGACCAACAAATAGTAGGTACAGTACTTTTAAAACAAAATATTTCCTCTTGATACGTTTTAGGGTTATTTGGAATCTACTTTTTCTCTCAAACAAAACTGAGTCTTCTTTGAGGAAACATTCTTCTGACATCTAACACCATTTTGTTGTTAAGAAAAAGAAATCCTTTTAGGAGATGAATGTTCAGGAAACTGTATACGTTGCTGAGAATCCCTTTGTCTTCTTATTTATTCTCTTCTTCTTTAATCAAGCATAGGAATCTTGGTTAGAGAAAACTCTTATGAATTCTGGGAAAACATACAAAGCACAACCATAAAAGAAAATATCTCCCAAAAAATAAAAACTGAGCTTTATGGTGTTTTTTCAAGTTAGAAATAAACCTATCTAAAAAAAGAAAATAAAAAATCATCTGATATGCTTTTAAGAAGTTAGTTCCCAATAAAACATTTATTATATATCAACACAAATCTCCATCTCAAAGAGTGGCATATCTCTTGTAAAAATTCAGAACTAGTTATTTTTCTTTGGTTTATTCTTCACTAGATTAGGATATGAAGTAAATCAAGACAAAATTTATGTTACATCTATAAATTATCTGACCTTGTTTCCTTGTATTATTTAGAAATTTAGATAATCATAAATTCATGAAATATCTAAATTTCTCGTCAGTTTACTTCTAGCATAGAACAACTCTTACTATAGATCATTATTATCATATCGAGAGAGAGAGAGAGAGAGAGAGAAAGAGAGAGAGAGAGAGAGAGAGAGAGAGAGAGAGAGAGAGAGAGAGAGAGAGAGAGTATGACATTTTACTTTCTAAAGACTCGGGGCATAAGTTTTTATGATGTAAATTTTGTACATTACAACTTTTTTTCAATGCCATATTACAGTGGTAATCAATACCTTATGACCCGATTTGGATGTGTATTTTTTTATAGTTTTTTGGGGGCCTTGTTGTAATTTTATCATATAAACCTTTCTCTTTTGTCATAAGCAAACAGCAGGGCCATTCCCCAGCCACCCTTCATCTGACATTTCAGCCCTTCTCCCCTAGTTGGTGGGGAGAAGGGTATAAAGGCCTCCAGTAACGTCAGGCCTTCTGTAGAATTACTGCCCAAACATTACAGCAAGGCGCCAGGTTAATACCGAACATTGGTAACTCCCGGTCACCGAAAGTTTAATATTTGGATATTATTTTATGTAATCATTTTGCTTATATTAGTTTGTGAGTATCTTTGATTATTTGTTAGTTGGAAAGAAAATAGTTTTCATTTAGATATTGTTGATTCTAATATCTACTATTTGTAATACAGTTTAGTTTTGAGTGTACCTAAGAGACCTTTGGATAGTCAGTATTTTAGATATTGCTGTCTGGGAGTTATTTAGCTGTCTCAGTGTTCGTGTAATCATATTTCTTAGTATAACAGACTTGATGTAAAATCAATCAGTAGAGTATGGAATTCGAGAGGTTATATACCTTGCCAGTCTCAATATATATCATATTATGTGTTTGGTTCCCAGACACGAGACATAGTATAATATATTTTAAAAATCGGATGAAACTGAGGAAGACCTAAGTCAGAAAATTTAGTTAGGTCATTTAAAACTGTCTAAATATTTGCTATATAATGTGCTTTGTTGAGTAATACTGTACCTTTACCTTTATCTGGATATAAGTAACCTTCAGCGTAACTTGCACCAGATCGCCCATAATACCTTTTCATCTATAAAAAACTAACTAGGCTCCTTTCTTCAAGAGGGATGATTTCTATTTGATGAAAAGTTTGGCTGAGAATCCTAATCTCGTTGTAACCAGACCGAATAAAGGTAAAGGCACAATATTACTCAACAAAGCAGATTATATAGGAAAAATGTACACTGTTTTAAATGACCCAACTAAATTTTCTGACTTGGGTCCTCCTCAGTTTAATTCGATTTTTAAAATGGAAGACAAAATTAACCGAACACTGAAAAGACTAAAGGATAATAGTACCATTATTGAACAGGTATACTTAGACCTATTTTCCTCTGGTTCCTCTTATGGTATATTGTATGGTTTACCTAAGATTCACAAAGAAAATGTTTCACTCAGACCTATTTTAGCTCCTTATAGTTCACCAAATTTTAATATTGCCAAATTTCTTGTGCCTTTATTACAACCACTTACCTCAAATGAATATACGCTGCCGAATTCTGCCTCTCTAATACCTGAAATCACCATTCAAAACAAGTGTAATTATATGGTTAGCTATGATGTCGAATCACTATTTACGAAAGTGCCCTTACAAAAAACCATTGAAATAATTTAAAAAAAAACTTTTTATTTTTCCAAACGACTTACATCACGGTTTTAATAAGTATGATTTTAAAAAATTACTTGGACGTGCAGTGATTGACATTCATTTTATTTTTGATGGCAAATTATTTAAACAACTTGATAGTATGGCTATGGGTAGCCCTCTTGTGCCCACCTTCGCCAATATTTTTATGTGTCATCTTGAGGAGCAGTTTTTAGACCAATATCCTTTGCTATTTAGACCTATTTTTTATAAACGCTACGTAGATGATACGTTAGCTACTTTTAAGCAAAAGGAACATGCTGCTAGGTTATTGAATTTCATCGATAACGTTCATCCAAACATCAAATTCACTATTCGGGAAGAAGGATATAACAAGTTACCATATCTTGACATTAACATCTCAAGAGGGCAGACAAATCTAGAAACTAACATATTTAGAAAAAAAGACTTTCACTGGTTTAAGCACCAATTTGTTTAGCATTTGCTTTTAAGTTAAATGCCATAACAACCCAGATCTCCAGGGCATTTTATCTTTCGTCTGACTGGACATCCTTTCATAATGAAATAATTTTCTTGAAGCAGCATTTCATGGATAATTGTTTTCCAACTAGAATATTT
>NC_090744.1:53034381-53044381 GCF_036898095.1 Palaemon carinicauda | reverse complement strand
GGTACAAGGCTCCCCCTCCTAAAAATTGCATACTGTACATGTTAAATATGGCGCCATGATCTAGAGAGGCGAACTATAGGCAGATCATCTGGCAGGAGATATGCAGGTTTTAGAAAATAATTGGAGACCTAGTCTTCTTTGCCACGAATATTTAGTAAGAATGCTTTCGGACTGCGTCGGATCACAAGGAAACGGCCCGTGTAAGTGGCGTTAGCCGTGGCTTGCTAGTGTCGTTGCGTAAGAAGACGTGCGTTGCAGAGTGCAAGTCTGTAGGTATGTGATGTTTCGCTGGGGGCTTGTAAGTCTGGTGGCATGGAGTAGATTTTCCCACAAAGTGACGTATGCGCTGGAGATCGTCAGAGGGGGTTGCAGGAGGAAAAAATTCGGTAGGGAAGACCAACGGGTCACCATACACCATTTCAGCTGCCGAGACGTCGAGGGTTTCGTTAAGAGTGGTCCTTAGTCCCAGGAGGACCCAGGGAAGCTGAGTAAATCAGTTGGAATCCTTGCAGCGGGACATCAAAGCTGCTTTGAGGGTGTGATGAAAATGTTTAACCTTTCCATTGGCAGCCGGGTTGTAGACAGTTGTCTGATGTAGGGTGATGCCCAGGAGTTTCGCTAATGATGTCCACAATTGTGAGGTGAAAGTGGTTCCCTTGTCAGAAGTAATATACTCAGTGACATCAAATCGTGCAATCTAACCTGAGAGTAAGGCAGTTGTACATAAGGCGGACGTTGCAGTTTCCATGGGAATGGCTTCAGGCCATCGAGTGGAGCGGTCAATGATGGTAAACAGGTAACGATGTCCTTGTGATGTGGGTAAGGGTCCTACAACGTCGACGTGAATGTGTCCTAAATGACGCTGAGGTTGAGGAAAGGTGCCCACTCCTGAATCCATGTGTCGATGTACTTTGGAAGTTTGGCAAGAAGTACAGGCGCGGACCCAATCCTTAGCATCCTTAGAAATGCCGTGCCAAATGAACTTCATCTTCAGCAGCTGTGCAATAGAACGGCACGAGGGATGTGAAAGGCAGTGAATGAAATCAAACATCTGCCGGCGCATGGGAACAGGAATCCAAGGTCGCCGTCTACCAGTACTGACGTCAAAGAGGAGGGTGGTGTTGGAGTCTTCGAGGGGGAAGTCTTCCCAACGTAGGAAGGTGCACGATGTTCTACATGCTGGATACTCTGGATTCAGTCATTGGGCTTCACCCAAGGCATTGTAATCCAATCCTAGTTTAAGAGTAGCCAACGTGTATCTTGACAGGGCATCGGCACTGAGAAGCATTTCCCAAGGGACGTATTGAAGAGTGCAATTGTATTAAGTCACTACGGAGAGATGTTGGCGTTGACGGGCGTACCAGGCGTCAGACTGTCGAGTAAAGGCGTGCACCAGAGGCATTTGGTCTGTGCAAATGACGAACGGCGTACCTTCTAAGAAAAGGTGAAAGTGTCAGACAGCCAAGTGCACCGTCAGCAATTCACGATCGAATTGAGAATAACTCGATTCTTCCTTGAACAGTTTTTTGCTGAAGAAGGCCAATGGGCGGGGCAAGCCATTGACCATCTGCTCGGGTACTACACCAATAGCGACATCCCTGGCATCGGTGGACAGAAGGAGAGGGGCATGTGGGATAGGAAAAGTGAGAGCTGCAGTGGTTGATAGGACTTTCTTTGCATTGCAGAAGGCCGCTTCTTGAAGGGGACCCCACTTCAGATCCTTTGGCTTACCCTTAAGGGAGGCGTAGATGGGATCAAGAGCGGTGGTAGTGGCCGGCGGAAAACAGTGAAAATAGTTGATCATACCCAAGAGTTCCTGCAGGGCCTTGAGGAACGAGGGCGCGGGGAACTCTTGAACAGCTGCTACCTTCTCAGGGAGGATATGGACTCCTTCAGGAGTGATGCGCTGCCTTAAGAACAACATTTTCGCTGGCAGCAAAGGTACACTTGTCGTAACGAACTACATGGCTGTTTTGTTGCAGGCAGTAGAGCACGATGCGCATGTCATGGAGGTGTTCCTCTTTTGAAAAGAAGAACAAAAGTATGTCATCCACATAGCATACGCAGAGGGAGAGGTCCCCTAAGATGCCATCCATGAGACGTTCAAATGTGGCCCCAGAATTACGAAGGCCCAAACAGGAGTAATTGAAGGTGTATGTAGCAAACGGAGTGGTAATGGCGGTCTTGGGGATGTCTTCTGTGTTCATAGGCCCCTGATAATACCCCTTCAGGAGGTCGAGCGTAGAGAAAACTTTCGCTTTGTGGAGGTAGGATGTCACGTCGGCTATGTTTGGGAGGGGGTAGTGATCCGATTCTGTTTGCATGTTCAGGCACCTGTAATCACCGAACGAACAGAGGGAGCCGACTTTCTTCAGAACGATATGTAAGAGTGATGACCATGGGCTGGATGCCTTTTGGCAAAGGTCCATTTCCTCAATTTCGACGAACGTCTGTTTGGCAGCTGCCAATCGTTCCGGTGCCAAATGTCTGAATTTTGCAAAGACTGGGGGTCCCGTCGTCTTGATATGGTGATAAATAACGTACTTGGCAGGAGCCGTGCCGTGGGCGTTTGGCAAAGTTCTGGACAGAAAACTTCCGGGTACGACGTGAGAAGGTGGGCGTAGGTATCCGTGGGTGCGCTGATATGGAGAGCGAGGTTAGAGGGGGCGGGTTGAAGAGGTGTCGACAATTATGAATCTGCGTTGACTAATCGTCGGTGGGCGACATCGACCAGAAAGGGGAAATGAGAGAGGAAATCCGCACCGAGGATTGGTAATGTGATGTCAGCAACGAGACAATTCAAATTAAATTTACCGTTTCCAAACGATAAGGTGAGGTTCTCGTAACCGTAGGTGGGTATCGCTGATCCGTTGGCAACTACCAAACGGATGTCGGCAGATGCAGACAGACTACGCTGTGTTCGAAAAAGTTCCCTTGGCAAAAGAGAACGACAAGCACCCGTGTCTACCAAATATGCGTGCCCATTCCTGCATCATGTAAAAAGAAAAGATTAGAAACACGGGAGGCCACCACCATGATCGATGGCCTACTTACACGTTTTTTGGCCACTGACAATCCTTGGAACATTTCTGCGTGGTTGCCCCGAATCTGTTGTGGTAGTGGCAAAACTGCGAAAGATGGGAGGCAGTAAGAGACTATAGAAGTCGTTGGTTGGGGCGCAAGAGAGTGATGGGTGGTGGGTGGCTTTGTCGCCGCTTCAGCACGTCACGGGGTAGGCGTGTATGTCCTACGGCATTCACGTCAGCTTCGGTTGACGTTGAACAGGCGTCCTCTTTTTCAGGAGTGGAGATGTTGATGGAGGTCTTGAAGGTCTTGAAGGTCGTGAATTGGCTGTCCATAAGGGCGTCGGCTTTGATCATCAAATTTTTTATGGGTAAACTATCGACATAGGGTATGGCAGCACGTACAGGTTCGGGTAAACGGTGTATACAAATGACATAGAGTAGGTTCCCCCCATGAGGAGAGCCATCTGCGGCAGGTTGCAGGCGAGCGATACTGGTCATTTCCCCAAGGGGGAGTGAAGCCCTTTGGTCCCCCAACGGTTGTTGAGAGAGCTGAAAAAGCTTTGCTATACGAGCAGCTGGCGACGGTGAGTACTGCTGCAGAAGGTATGTTTTGAGGGCGTCATTCGCTATTGGGGTGTCTCCTTGTTCACGAAGCCAGTCGAATATTTCCGGGAAAGTGTCTTCGGGTATCGCCGCGAGAACATAATATGCTTTGGTGGTTGAGCGAGTCACGCCCTTGATGCGAAACTTGACTTCTGCAGGTTGAAACCAAGTAAGCGCCTCTCCGCTGGCAAATGTTGAAAGTTTCGATGGGGCAGTGGCAACGCCAACTTCTGTGGAGTCCGCCATAGTACCAACGACGGAGGGGCAAGGCAGGGTGGAAGGCGGGAAGAGCGAGTCGACTTCCGGGGTCACCAATGTAACGAGCCGAGAGAAGGTTGTGACTCAAAGGTAGGATGAAAGCAACTGAGTAACTTTATTACAGAACACTCGCTTTTATAGAGAGACTCAAAGGCAACAGGAAATTTTATTTTCAACCGACACCGCACCGGTTAACAGTTAACAGTAAGAAAAACAGACATGGTATTTCAGGTTCTCGTCAGTGCAAGGGAAGAGCGAAGATACAAGCATAATATATACACACAAAATTAAATATCGTTACTATGTACGATCGTGTGACACACGGTTGGTACAATACTATGAATAGTCAATGAGAGTCTATGAATAACTTTTATAAAACACTGCAAGCATTTTTTCTAAGTCTCTTCAGTACAATATTTTTTTTTTTTTACCAATATAGAACACCTTTTATTTTAAAACAATAATTTGTTTTTCTTTCCCTGAAACTTCCGTTTTCTCTGTCATTTCCTAAATTCTGGAAATTTTGTAACTTCGTGTAAGCGAATAATTTTCGACCACTGTATTCCATCCTTCTATTCTATATCCTTGACTGGCACCCTCTTTTATTTATATTCATCTTTGTGTAGTAATATAAGTGGCAATTGCGACTTGTACGTTGCGGCCTCAACATTTGGACACCTTGATACGTCCATATTCTCAACATTGTAATGCTACAGTGGTCTTCTCCCGTGAGTGTACCTGTCTTAGGGAAATTACAATATTGAGGTGTGATGTATCTTTTCAATTTCAGTTTGTATTCGTGAAGAGAGAGAGAGAGAGAGAGAGAGAGAGAGAGAGAGAGAGAGAGAGAGAGAGAGAGAGAGAGAGAGAGAGAGAGTCTGCTAGCTTATGTGTATGAAAGATTTTTCATTAGGGACAAAATGTATCGCAAATTAATAAAAAAAAAAAAAAAATTGTCAACAAGGTTTTTGCAATAATGGTACGCAACAAATGTACCACACAATTATAAATTAGAGTCATTATAATGTTAGAAATAGAAACGTATGAAATTATATTGAGTTTACGTGCATACATAAATTTCTCCGCTTCCCTCACCATCACACCCCTTACAGCTCTAACAAATACTCTCCCCATCGCCCTTCGTCCTAAATACCGTACTCTTCAAATATAGATATTTAGGGTTACACTGGGGTACTTTAGACGACAGGCCGCTTGTATTTAATTGATTTGTAAAGTACATCGTTACTCGTCAGAGGCCGTAAAAAAATTTAAATTACCAGACTGGTGAGGGGCCAGAGGTTAACGCCTCACCCTCCACCAACTGTTCAGCCACTGATGAAAGAATTCTACGACCGTCTCCAGACTGTGCTTAATTAAATAAGCGATGTAACTTCTTTATCTTTTTTTTATTCCTTCATGCATAAAATTTAGCATTCACTTTCAAGGAAAAATAAAGGAGTTGATGCTATAACTTATGAACATTCCTATCTAACTCTACTACCAATCACCTTTTAAACATCTTGACATACTATGAAAATTTTATAAAACATATAGATATAGCAATTCTTTCATTAGCAACCACACCAAACAAAGAAAAAGTGATACATATTGAAGAAGAAATGAATGAAAAGTACATTATGATGTTAAACAAACTAATCTATTATTCAAAATAATATACTTACTCTCAGCATTCAGTCCAAATGTAAACAATTAAAGAGGTAAATCCATCAGTCTTACTTGCAACAAACACTTATTTTCCAAGCCCCCTCTCCCCCTTCAAAAAAAAAAAAAACATAAGGGAAGAATGAAAAGTCCTTCAGTGAGCGAGAGAGAGAGAGAGAGAGAGAGAGAGAGAGAGAGAGAGAGAGAGAGAGAGAGAGAGAGAGACTTGTTTATGATAGTTTTGTTAACTTAGGAATTGATAAATATTTTTGTAAGATGTAAGCATTTCTTAGCTGTTCGTATGTTACCGTTTCTCGCCTTATCGTCTTTAGCTATAGCAAAGGGAAGCCAATTATTTCTACAAATAAAATCAATAATAAAACATATTATATATTTATTGTACCCTTATCAATTGAAACCTCCTCAAAGGTGATGAATAAGGACCTCCAAAACCATTCATCGACAGGTGTGTTCTCTTTCTTTTTTTTAAGGTCTTAAAGACCATGTTTTCTTCTTTATGTTCTCCTCGTCTTCTTCAGGTTTCCATTCAGATCCTGACGAGAGAAATGTCCCCGATTCATAAACATAAAAAACCACAACAGGAGCGATCACCGAAAGGAAATGACCTCATATTTTATAAAGAGATGATCATTAAACTAGAATTTACGAGACAAACTCACCAGGTTCATATGACTCGGTTGCAATCCCAAGTGAAATATTGATGAATATAAGACACACATTGGTTGACTTTTGTTTACTTCGGCCATATAATGGGAATTCTATTTATATCTCTAGGTATCTTGGCAAACAAGATATTCCAGACAGATTCTCATAGTTTACACGATTTTGTAAAAGGAATTTTCTTGCCAGAAGTATCCATTAAGTTAATTTTAGCCACAAATAGTTATTCATTATTATTATTATTATTATTATTATTATTATTATTATTATTATTATTATTATTATTATTATTATTAATAATAATAATAATAATAATAATAATAATAATAATAATAATAATAATAATAATATTTATTATTATTATTATTATTATTATTATTATTATTATTATTATTATTATTATTAATAATAATAATAATAATAATAATAATAATAATAATAATAATAATAATAATATTTATTATTATTATTATTATTATTATTATTATTATTATTATTGATGATAACGATATTTACGACAATAAAGGCAAATAGCTTTATACACTGTTTACTGACGTTTATACAGCGAAATACCCTTTGTATTGTAAGTAGTTAATCACTAATACCATAAGCTCTTTCGGTATGAAATATGAAAATATTCAGCATAAATCCGAAAGCAAAAGTTAATAAAGTATAAATACCTATTTCTTTCTCAGCTAAATCAATTATGATATTGACATGTACATTGTTTGTAATAACGTAAAACAGCTGCAGAGGAACAAAGTAGAATGAGTAACAAAATCAATTTGAAACATGGATTGATTCATCTAAAATGTTTTGCAATATTTTGAGCAATTCAATAAATCTTTGAAAAATATTTTTCCCCAAAGTAAACTTGTTAATAAGTGCTATACTTCTCAAGAGTTTTTTTTTTTATTTATTTATTTATTTATTTATTTTTTTTTTTTTTTACAGGTGAAGCCTGTTTTTCCTCAACTATTTCAATCAATAGTTAAGGGATACAATATCAAATGACATCAGTTATAGTATAAGATATTAATTAGCTATAAATACCATTAATGAAAGATTAATTTCTATGCATGCGGATACAAACTACAAGTAGTGGTTGTTAGCGACTGGTTGCTGAAATTTTTTTAATATATACCCTATTAGCGAGTTATATTGAGTTAGTGTTTGAGTTAGAGTAGGAGTTTTAACCAGAGCTACAGGTAGATTTAGAGTTAGAGTTACACTTGGAGTTGGTTTTATGGTAATTGAAACAATAAATCTATTAGATATTGTATCTACATATCCTTGGTAATAATTTATGTAATGGGTTAAGACCAACAAATAGTAGGTACAGTACTTTTAAAACAAAATATTTCCTCTTGGTACGTTTTAGGGTTATTTGGAATCTACTTTTTCTCTCAAACAAAACTGAGTCTTCTTTGAGGAAACATTCTTCTGACATCTAACACCGTTTTGTTGTTAAGAAAAAGAAATCCTTTTAGGAGATGAATGTTCAGGAAACTGTATACGTTGCTGAGAATCCCTTTGTCTTCTTATTTATTCTCTTCTTCTTTAATCAAGCATAGGAATCTTGGTTAGAGAAAACTCTTATGAATTCTGGGAAAACATACAAAGCACAACCATAAAAGAAAATATCTCCCTAAAAATAAAAACTGAGCTTTATGGTGTTTTTTCAAGTTAGAAATAAACCTATCTAAAAAAAGAAAATAAAAAATCATCTGATATGCTTTTAAGAAGTTAGTTCCCAATAAAACATTTATTATATATCAACACAAATCTCCATCTCAAAGAGTGGCATATCTCTTGTAAAAATTCAGAACTAGTTATTTTTCTTTGGTTTATTCTTCACTAAATTAGGATATGAAGTAAATCAAGACAAAATTTATGTTACATCTATATATTATCTGACCTTGTTTCCTTGTATTATTTAGAAATTTAGATAATCATAAATTCATGAAATATCTGAATTTCTCGTCAGTTTACTTCTAGCATAGAACAACTCTTACTATAGATCATTATTATCATATCGAGAGAGAGAGAGAGAGAGAGAGAGAGAGAGAGAGAGAGAGAGAGAGAGAGAGAGAGAGAGAGAGAGAGAGAGAGAGAGAGTATGACATTTTACTTTCTAAAGACTCGGGGCATAAGTTTTTATGATGTAAATTTTGTACATTACAACTTTTTTTCAATGCCATATTACAGTGGTAATCAATACCTTATGACCCGATTTGGATGTGTATTTTTTTATAGTTTTTTGGGGGCCTTGTTGTAATTTTATCATATAAACCTTTCTCTTTTGTCATAAGCAAACAGCAGGGCCATTCCCCAGCCACCCTTCATCTGACATTTCAGCCCTTCTCCCCTAGTTGGTGGGGAGAAGGGTATAAAGGCCTCCAGTAACGTCAGGCCTTCTGTAGAATTACTGCCCAAACATTACAGCAAGGCGCCAGGTTAATACCGAACATTGGTAACTCCCGGTCACCGAAAGTTTAATATTTGGATATTATTTTATGTAATCATTTTGCTTATATTAGTTTGTGAGTATCTTTGATTATTTGTTAGTTGGAAAGAAAATAGTTTTCATTTAGATATTGTTGATTCTAATATCTACTATTTGTAATACAGTTTAGTTTTGAGTGTACCTAAGAGACCTTTGGATAGTCAGTATTTTAGATATTGCTGTCTGGGAGTTATTTAGCTGTCTCAGTGTTCGTGTAATCATATTTCTTAGTATAACAGACTTGATGTAAAATCAATCAGTAGAGTATGGAATTCGAGAGGTTATATACCTTGCCAGTCTCAATATATATCATATTATGTGTTTGGTTCCCAGACACGAGACATAGTATAATATATTTTAAAAATCGGATGAAACTGAGGAAGACCTAAGTCAGAAAATTTAGTTAGGTCATTTAAAACTGTCTAAATATTTGCTATATAATGTGCTTTGTTGAGTAATACTGTACCTTTACCTTTATCTGGATATAAGTAACCTTCAGCGTAACTTGCACCAGATCGCCCATAATACCTTTTCATCTATAAAAAACTAACTAGGCTCCTTCTTCAAGAGGGATGATTTCTATTTGATGAAAAGTTTGGCTGAGAATCCTAATCTCGTTGTAACCAGACCGAATAAAGGTAAAGGCACAATATTACTCAACAAAGCAGATTATATAGGAAAAATGTACACTGTTTTAAATGACCCAACTAAATTTTCTGACTTGGGTCCTCCTCAGTTTAATTCGATTTTTAAAATGGAAGACAAAATTAACCGAACACTGAAAAGACTAAAGGATAATAGTACCATTATTGAACAGGTATACTTAGACCTATTTTCCTCTGGTTCCTCTTATGGTATATTGTATGGTTTACCTAAGATTCACAAAGAAAATGTTTCACTCAGACCTATTTTAGCTCCTTATAGTTCACCAAATTTTAATATTGCCAAATTTCTTGTGCCTTTATTACAACCACTTACCTCAAATGAATATACGCTGCCGAATTCTGCCTCTCTAATACCTGAAATCACCATTCAAAACAAGTGTAATTATATGGTTAGCTATGATGTCGAATCACTATTTACGAAAGTGCCCTTACAAAAAACCATTGAAATAATTTTAAAAAAAACTTTTTATTTTTCCAAACGACTTACATCACGGTTTTAATAAGTATGATTTTAAAAAATTACTTGGACGTGCAGTGATTGACATTCATTTTATTTTTGATGGCAAATTATTTAAACAACTTGATAGTATGGCTATGGG
>NC_090744.1:53024381-53026881 GCF_036898095.1 Palaemon carinicauda | reverse complement strand
TTTGAAAAATAACAGATTGTCTGTAACACAAGCCATTTATACAGTAGACTTACATCAACAATGTAATATTGAAGTCTGTAATCATTTAAATACCACTTTAGTAATTCACAAAAATCAACATATCTTGGATGTAGAAGTTTATAAACATCGTATTCTTACCGTTGCTGAAATCAATCACACTCAATCAGTTGCTGATGAATCTCTTTTGCAATCTATTAAAAATAAAATCAATAAAGACATTCAAGACGAAGAAATTCAGCAGAAAATTTTTGGACTTTTAACTGAATATCATGATGTTTTTTCCACTACGAATGGATTCTTAGGAAAAACAGATGTGATCGAACATCAAATAAGGTTAAAAGACAAGCAGAAAATTATCTATGTACCCTCGTACAGACTCCCTACAAAATTCCAGAATGAGATAAATGATGAAGTAGGTAAAATGCTAGAAGAAGGAGTCATTAGGAAATCGGAATAGCCCTTATAATTTTCCATTAATAGTTGTACCGAAAAAAGATCGAACATGGCGTATCTGCGTAGACTTCCGTTGCCTAAAAGAGGAGACGATCCCTGATCGATTCTTAGTGCCATGTACTGGCGATATTTTATCTTTGTTAGGTCAGAATAAATATTTTACCAGTTTGGACTTACTTAAAGGCTTACACCGGATATCATTAGAAAAAAATAGTATCCCATAAACAGCCTTCAGCACAGCCAGGGGACATTAGGAATTTTTACGGATGCCTTTTAGTTTACGTTGTGCTCCCATAACATTTACAAGAATGATTAACATAGTGTTTGGAGACTTGCTAGGGGATATATTGCATGCCTATATGGACGCCCTTGTAATCTTTTCCAACACCTTAGAAGAACATCTACGTAAATTAGAACTAGTACTACAGAAATTAAGACAACATAACTTAAGGGTAAAGATTAGTAAGTGTGAATTTTTCAAAACAGAATTAATATATTTGGGTTTTATGGTGTCAAGCCAAGGTCTTAAAGTAGTCCATGATAAGGTGTCGGCTATCCGTAACTTTCCCATACCTACTAATGTCAAGGGAATACAGCAATTTCTGGGTTGTAGTTGATATTACAGGCGTTTTATACGCAATTATTCAATAATAGCCGCTCCCTTAACTGATCTTACGAAGAAGGGCGTAGATTTCATATGGTCTGAGCAGCATCAACAGGCGTTTAATACATTGAAAGAGGAACTGTGTAGTTCTCCTATCTTAAAATTTCCTGACTTCAGTAAGGAATTCTTCATTGCAACAGATGCTTCAGACTTAGGAGTAAGTGGGGTATTGCTTCAGCAATATGAAAAACAATTTTTCCCAATAGCTTTTTATTCTCGAAAACTGAGAACTTCCGAGAGTAAGTATGCAGTAAAAGACAAGGAAGGGCTATCTATTGTTAATTCACTATTGCATTTTAAGTTCATAATATACGGTTATCTCGTTAAGGTTCTTACTGATCATAAACCACTAACCGACTTCTTTAAAGGCTTCAGCCACAGCCCCAAACGAACTCGGTGGCATTTGATAATTCAAGACTTTGGCGCGAGAATCGGGTATTTACCTGGGAAAGCAAATATCATTGCTGATGCATTATCACGCAACCCTGTGTCATCTTGTACGGAGCCTTTAGCTGAATTAATAGATATATCAACATCCATGGCCATTGTTAAAACGATATCTGAACAAGAAGATTTGGGCTGAAGTGCTGAATTATTACAGACTGAGCAAAGAAAAGATCAGAAATTAGAAAAAAATTATAAATGTTTTGAAAGGCAATCATAAGGAAAAGGAATATATAAAGTATAAGCAGCAGAATTATATAATCAAAGACAATATTCTGTGTAGGACCGTGACAAGGAGAACCCGCAATACACCACATGTAACTAACGACCAGGTAGTGGTACCAATCTACCTTATTTCCACTGTCCTGAATTGGTTGCATGCAAATCCATTGCATGGACACCCGGGGTTCTTATTATTGTCAGAGAAAGCCAAATCATTGTTTTATTGGCATACGATGCTTACAGATATAAAAAAAACACATAGCTAATTGTCGCACATGTCAGGAAAGCAAAGGGCATATGAAAACACCTTCAGCCTAGGGGCTTATCCCGTGCCCAATCAACCCTTTGAAAGGATACATTTAGATTTATTAACATGATTTTACGAGTCAGACAGAGGAAATAAGCACCTCTTAGTAATTGTAGATGCTTTAACTCGATATACAGAACTAATAGCGCTTAAAACTAAAACTGCGATTGAATGTGCTAGGAAGTTTTACGAGTGTTACATTTGTAAACATGGAATTCCACACATGATATTCTCAGACTCGGGTGAAGAATTTAATAATCAATTTCTTACCTCATTGTGTGAATTCCTTAGCATAAAGAAAATAAATACCATGATATATCACCCAGAGTCGAATGGGCTAGTGGAAAGAGCAAATAGGAAGGTTTTAAATATATTAAGAGTAACACTAA
>NC_090744.1:52971881-53014381 GCF_036898095.1 Palaemon carinicauda | reverse complement strand
CTCTCTTAGTCTGGCTTCATATCTCTCATAAATGACTGGACTGATGTCATGAATTAAAACCAAATGATTGGAGACTTGCAAATGCGCAGTGGATTTGGAATGCACATGGAACAACAAATAAATGTACTTAATAAAGTGATAGACTGCGTGAGTAAATTGAAAGTCAAATCTCTAAAAACCAGGTGTATTTATAGATTTACGAAAAGAGGGATACTTTCTTCAAAGTCACTGATTGGACTTTTCAATATGGTGAAAAACAATTTCGGCGTTAACTATATCTTAACTCAAAGGCTAAATCTGGACTGCCTAGAACATTTCTTTGGTTGCATAAGGCAGATGAACGATCCTTATGATCATCCAAATCCTGTAGATTTCTAGTATAAGATGAGAACACTATTGCTTGGCAAAAATTTTGAAATCATGAGTGAAAATCTAACTCTAATGGAAAGTTTAACAATCAGGACATGTTGACTAATATGTCAGCAAATGAAATAAAAAATCAAGCCTAAGAAAGGGAGATGGTGTTAGAAGTGTGCCTGACGAGCCTTTTGTTTATAGATTTGGTGCCTGATTATGAAAATTATTTTGATTTTTCAACGCAAGATGACATGCCAATCGATGATGCAAACTTGAAAAAAACGGTCAACACAGTTATAGAAGAAAAAGCTCCTAAGTATATTGGTGGTTACATAGTTAAAAAAAAAAATCCATGAAATACCCTCTTTTGGGCAATCAAGAAACTAATGAAACTTCTGGTAAATCGTGGATTGAATTAAAAAGTAGGGGTTATTTGCATTTTCCTCTCGAAAGAGTTCTTCCTACAATTAACTAAGTTAAGAGAGGTGTTTAACTCCATTCACGGGCAAAGTCTTCTTGTAGGAAAAAAATAAAAACTGTTTTAAAACTTAAGAAGGCTTCAAGAGAACTTGAAATGGAGACTCCTCAAGAAGTGTTGAATTTTTTTTTTTCTTTGGCCAAGATATCTGTATTTTTCAGAATACGCTACCTCAACAACGCCATCAGATTAATTAAAAAATTGAAAAAGAAATCTGGCGAAAACAGGATAGGGAAGAAATTAAACTAAATATGTAGCATTATATTCCCCAGTTCTCTCTCTCTCTCTCTCTCTCTCTCTCTCTCTCTCTCTCTCTCTCTCTCTCTCTCTCTCTCTCTCTCTCTCTCTCTCTCTATGTATATGTATATATATATATATATATATATATATATATATATATATATATATATATATATATATATATATATATATATATATATATATATAATGTGTGTGTGTTTGCGTATCAATGTCCATATGAAGTATGATTAGTGACTTTATTAATATTGTATTTTGATGTGCCATTACTATCAATAAAACAAACTATCCCAGATTCTGATCTTATATTTTTATCCACCATTGTTCTCTTGGTTATAAATAGAAAACTGGCTCCCATAAATCTTTAATTGATCAGCAAATTTCATAATATATCAAATTAAGATTAATGTACTTTTCGTTCTTCATTTTCTTATGTTAGGATATGGTTTGAATACATTGATAGTAAATACTTTACATTCTTTACTATCATATGTTAGGATATTTTTTGAATACATTGATAGATAAAAACATTTATCCTAGTACGTGTTAACTAACACACTTTATACAAATAGATAATATCATCGTCCTATCAGAACGCACGAGACTGGGCCGGGCCATGGCTCAGTTGACGAGATAGAAAGAAAGAAAGAAAAAATACTGACCATCGTTTGGCCGACCTTCTTCAAGTGGGTCCTGGTTCGATATACCGGAATCCAGACATGGATGATTCTATCTTTGATTGTCTTCTTACCATTATGGCTAAGATACAAGAAGATGATAGAAAGGCTTCTTGTGTCTTTGCTGGTGATTTTTATGCTCACCATAGGGAGTGGTTAAGTTTTATTTCTCCTACCGATCGCCATGGCTTAAGAGCTTTAGATTCTGCCTATGTATTAGGCTGTGAGCAAATCATAAATGAAGCTACCCAAGGGTTTGGAAATGTCTTGGAGCTCGTATAAACTGACTCCTCTGACGTTGTAACTGGTAAGGATGGTTTTCCAGTCAGGGCATCCGATCATACCTTGATTTCATTAGTAGTGAAGACTGAGCAGACTGTCCCTGATATATCATACTCATGTAAAGTTTATATGAAATCCCAAGCAGACTGGAATGGGATCTTGCATGATCTTTTGTGTTTGAATTGGTCACAATTATATAGTAGTGTTGATCCTGTTGTCCCTTTGAATGAAAATATAGTCTACATAATTGATAGGCGTATCCCTTCTCATGTGCTAAGGTACCAAGTGAAGGACAAACCGTGGTTATATGATGATTGTAGACGTGCTTATTTGGAGAAGCAGGAGGTCTATAATCTTTGGAAGGGTAACAGATCAGATTCTACCTGGAATAGCTATACTTAGCTTAGAGCTCTTGCTCAGAGAGTTTATGCCTCAACTAAAAAGGAATACAATTTAGCAACAAAAAAAAAAAAACCTTTTCTGATACAACTCAGGAACATAAATGGTGGTCTACCCCTAAATCTGCACTCTTTGATGTAGATGCAACAGTTCCTCCTTTACTTAAACCAGATGGCTCAGTCACTTACTATCCAAAGGAAAAGGTAACCCTTTTGGGTGATGTTTTTGACAGAGTAAGGAAAAACTTGAGCTTCCTCATTCCCGGTTTCCTGACCATACACTAACTAGCTTAGCTTTTCGATCTCGTGAAATTAAAGCTCTGTTGATGGACCTTGATGCTTAGGGAGTTATAGACCCAAATCGTATTTTTTCTTTGTTATTTAAAAAAACTTCAGATTTTTTAGCTCTAAAGTTATCTGTTATTTTGCGCAAGTTAGCAAGAAGAGGAGCTCTTGGCACTTGTTTGAGAATTGGTAATGTTATTCCTCTATATAAATATGTTTGTGGTGGCTTAAGTCCAATGATTACCGCACAATTTCCATAACTCCCATATTATCAAAAGTTTTTTAACATATTCTGGCAAAATGTCTTAATAGGTTTGCTGAATGTAATCATCTATTCCCTAGTTTGCCATTTGGGTTTCGTAAAGGCCTTGGAGCATTTGATGCCCTTTTTACAATCTCCAATACTGTACAGAAATCACTTTATTTTGGACAGGAAGTTCGTATGATTGACCTTGATTTTAGTGCTGCTTTTGACCATGTTAATCATGATGCCATTGTTTTCAAACTCAAACTGTTGGGAGTGGGTGGTTCATTTGTTACCATTATTATTGATTTTTTAAGTAATAGATCCCAAAGAGTTGTTGTTGATGAGCACCATCGTGAGTGTAGGAATATGATACCTGGTGTTCCACAGGGTAGTGTTCTTGGCTCATTAATTTTCATACCATATACATATGACATGTAGTTTGGCCTAGAAAACAAGATTGTTGCATATGCAGATGATGCTACTCTGTTTGCATCAATTCCATCCCCTGAATGTAGATCTAGGGTTGATGAATCCATTAATAGATGTCTAGCTAATAACAGTGCATGGTGCAGATTATGGGGTATGAAGTTGAATCCTAACAAAACTCAAAGTATGACTGCAAGTAGGTCAAGGACAGCGGCTCCTCAAAATCCGAATCTCAGTATTGATAATGTTTCTTTAAATTTATATAACTCCTAAAATTTTACGTACGATTTTCGACACCAAATTTACTTATGAGAAACACATTAGGTCTGTGTCTTCTTCCATAGCACAAAAAAAAATTGGCTCATCAAGAAAGTCTTAAAAGGTTTTCGGTGATCAATCTCTTCTGAAGAAGTGTTTTAATTCTTTCATTCTACCTTGTTTCGAGTATTGTTCAGTACTTATAGTGTGTCCTCTTCAAAGAGCTTTAGTGCTCCGCATGTATGGTGCGTAATGAGAAACTATAAAAAATTTCATAGAGTTTTGTAAATGGCTCTGTAGGGATGTGAGGTAATTGTCTTGTGATCTGTTTATCTATCTTTCATTAACTGTCAAACTCGAATATTGTACTCAGATTTAATTTCAAGTTGAACAAGTGATTGCATAATCTGCGTATGTGCTATTTCTTTTCTTAGTATAAGGATTTTTCAGATTTAACATTTAAAGTAACATTTTTGTCTTAATCTAAGCTTTGCTGACACTTAATATTTGGAGTGATTGTATTTATCATCATGTAAATTCTTTCAAACTTACAATTTACATAAAATATATTCGTTTTTTGTATAGAGTGTATTATTCCAATCAACATGTATAATCCACTCGTATCCTGTTAAAGAGCCGTAGTAAATCATAAAGAAAAAATTAAGATCTGTAACCCAGTTTAGTTTTGAGTGTACTTAAGAGACATTTGGATAATCAGTGTTTTATATATTGCTGTCTGGAGGTTATCTAACCGTCTCAAGATTTGTGTATTAATATTTTCAAGTGTAACAGATTTAATGTAAAAGCAAACTAATGAGTTTAGAATTCGAGAGGTACATTACCTTGCCAGTCATATTATTGATAATATTATATGTTTGGTTCCCAGTCACGAGCCATAGTATAATATATCTATTGGTGCCCAGACCCGGGATCGAGCGAGTCTGTTTTAAATATTGGTGATATCAGGGCCATATTTTGATTAAAGGTTTGGAATATTACAGTGGTGAAATGATTTTTCTTATTGTTGGATATATTTTTGGAAAGGATTTTAATATTTTTAAATGACAAGATGCCACAGTTTAATATCCAAGAGTTTTTGAATAACCAAAGTGTTCAGGAATTGTCAGCTGCTAATGTGGGTCTCTATCCAAATAGCATGTGGCGGCCTTGCAATGAGTGGCATGACTAAAGCCCAAATCAAATGTCTAGCCTTAGGAGCGTTGACAAAATCGGGAAAGTTGTCAGGAGAGAATATTGTAACAGCTCGTGAACTGTTGGAGGAGCAAAGACTGGTTGACCCTCAAACTGAAGGTATGAAAGCAGATAGGGTTGTTGAGGTTAAGACTCGACGAATAGCAGCGGAAGATAATTTGATTAGGTGGAAGAGGATGACAGAACGGGAAGAAGAAGAAAGAGAAGAAAAACTAAGTGCAAAAGAAATGGAAGCAAGACAAGTAAAGAGAGAGACAGGGTGATCAGAAGAAGAGACAGGTGGAAGCAAGGGTAATTGCAAGACGAGAAGATAAAGAGAGACGGCAGGAAGAAAAAGAGAGAAGACAGGAATAAGAAAGAGATGGAAGAAGCGAGATATGAGCGGGAGTTAGAGCTGTTAAATGCCCGTGCTCAGTTGACAACGCAAACCGAGACGGCCCCTGCTAAGAACGATCCAGTGTTTAATGAGTCGGAAACCCAGAGATTAATTCTAAGGTTCACAGAAGAGGCTCCAGATGAGTTCTTCGATCATTTTAAAATGGTAGCAGTGACGATGAAATGACCAGAAGATAATTGATCTGTGTTATTGCAAAGTGTACTTCATGGGAAGGGCCGGAGTGGTTACTTATCCCTATCTCAGTATTAAAGGATGGAGTATCAAGAAGTGAAGAGGAGCGTGCTGCAAGTATATCAGATGACCTCTGAATATTATAATGAAAGGTTCTGAAGTTTGAGAAAGGACGAGAAATTTACGCTTATCAGGTCCTACGTTGCTTTAAGATATATATATATATATATATATATATATATATATATATATATATATATATATATATATATATATATATATATATATATATATATATATATATATATAGGTGTCTGTGTGTGTGTGTGTATGTATGTGTGTGTATGTGTGTGTGTGTGTGTATGTGTGTGTATGTGTGGATTCTAAAGAGATTTTATCTTAATCGATATGCGTCAGTCCATCTATCTTGCTTAAACATTTATATGTATTATTCGTACATATTGACTGTCATAACTTCAAACTAAAAAAAAAAAAAAATATCTTTCTATTTTATAATGTAGTTTATCTGTGCTCTTATATCCTATTCCTTACCTCACTAGTGACTCCCATAGAAAGTAAGGCTTCAATAACGAGGCATTTCTTTTACGAAGTTATTTTCCGGATAGATACCACCAAGGCCTAAAGCAGGTTAAGAGCCCTTTGTCATATTCTGTAAAAATGCCTGAAAATACCGTTTGAAATACCTCTAAGCTTGATAATGAACAACGATAGGCAACATCTAGCAATAAAATATTTGATTTTAGCACACGTGTGTCATCGTAACGATATAAAATACGTAGGAAAGTATAAAACTTATTGTGTCGGAAACTGTTTGTCAAATAATTTTTCCTCTAAATAGAGTCTTATTACATATGAAGCGTTAAGTCAGTTATTTAGATTTTTTCCATGCTCATGAGTATCATAAAAGCCCCAAGATTACAATTTAAATAAAAAACTTTCTTTGCCTACCTAAAAACAGGTTTTGGTCCAGAAGTTTGACGGATTGGTGATGGACTTGGTTTGCACTTAACGAGGATATAACCTTTTATAGCACCACATTGCAAGACTATGTGGAGTAATGAATCCGAGAATGAAAAGATAAAAAAAAAAGAAATAAAACAAAATCAGTAAATTATTACTCCCTGGGAATCATTAGGTCAGAGATATATAATGATTTAAGTAATTTGGAAAATATAATGTATTGGATATAAGAAAGTGACAAGGATTTTTAATGTGCACACCTCAAGAGGTATTATTCTTTTGTTAATGTAGAGTTTTGAAATGAAAAAAAAAAAAATTAATTTTCTGGTCAGAATTCAGATAATTCTTTGTAATATTTTATCTGAATCTGAGAGCTTAGGAGTTAAAGTTTCCAGGAAACCGGGTTTAATATACAAATCCTAAAAGTCTACTCATCATAGAATTTTATCTCTAATTTGTTGCTTTATCAATTTTATATGTATTATTTTCTTTCCTTCCGAGATTTATTCCGGCAACATTAGCGAGAATCAAGTCTGACAGATTGTGCTTGTTAATCACTCTCTTTTATTAATGATATATTGTGACCAGATCGACACTAATATGAAAGACCTGATGCTGATTATCCCTATGTATATTATTTTTAAATGGCAGTCCTTAAGAAACTTATGAAAACTAGTTTGTTTTTCCTTTTTTTTCAGAGTCGCTAGTATGTCATGTTAAATATTCGATATATTGCATCAATATTTTAGGTAATGTACCTTAGGCCATATAAGCATTGTGCAATAAGAAATTTACTTTTATATAGTTGTTACAATTTATTAGATTCGTGAACATATTAATACTAATAAAAAACAATAATAGCAATATGAACCAACATCATCGCATGAAATAAATGATCACCTTAGCAAAAACAGATAAACAACAATGTCATCAGGTATTACACTGCTAAATCTCTCAACTTGAATTATACTCAAAATGTGTATTAAGTTTTAATGTAATATATCATATTAAGAGGTTATTATATATTTAACTTAAGCAAAAGAAATAAGAAAAGTAGACTCGGGAGTATCTGGACACAGGAGAACAATAAACGAAAAGGAGAAGCATCAATGTTACTCTGAAATTCTGAAGAGGAGGATTTAAGAACGTAAAGTGTATTCAGGAAGCCCAATAGGAAGCAGAGAACTTAAACAGTTTAGGGGATAAGGTTTTTTAGAACCTGCACGGTCGCCCTTATGACCTATCTTTCCGTAATTGAGTTTGATAAAACGTTCGAAACATTACATATCATTTTCAATCTGCTTTTATCATATGCTTTATATTCATTTCTTATTTTTCATTAAAACCGTTTTCAAGTTTAATATGTCCATTATCTGCCTTGATTAAAAGAGTATGAATGTTGCAAAGGAGCTTTGGTGACAATCATGAAATATCTAAAATATTTAATATTCAGGAAACGAATGACTAACATACCTTAGTGAAATAAGTTAGTTTCGGTCAATAATATAGATAGTTGGATAGAATAATCAATAGATGTATAGATAGATGGATCGATAGATAGATAAAAAGATAGATAGATAGAAAGATAGGTAGACACCTCCACTCCACTCTCAATACCACGTATAATCCCCAAAGCTCAGAAAATTTATAAAATAATTAATCGAAGATATGGTCGTTACAAATCTTTCAAGTTATTGAAAGCTTTATAAAGCTTCAAGAAAAATAGAAAAGTATAAGTGCTTCAGGTATTTAGATCCAAAAAACCACTTAAATGGTAACATGTTTATTAAAAAAGAAAAAAAATACCTATTATGAAACCAATCAGTGCTCTCCTTTAGTCTTCGGCATATTATTATTATTATTATTATTATTATTATTATTATTATTATTATTATTATTATTATTATTATTATTATTATTATTATTATCATCATCATTATTATTATTATTATTATTATTATTATTATTATTATTATTATTATTATTATTATTATTATTATTATTATTATTATTATTATTGCTCGAATAGTAGTGTTCATTTTGTAAAGAACTTCTCCTATTGTTTTGATTGTCTTTCTGCAGCACTGCATTCTCTCAGTAACTGTGAAAGGGACATACTGCATGAGAAAGGTAATGAAGACCAAAATATTTATAATTTTCCTTCTCATAATGTAATATACCAGTACATATATATGAAGTACAAAATGTGAATACAAATATTCTAAAAGTACTTATCTTGGGTTAAATTCATTAAGAATGTAAACAAAATGTAAAACATTTACTTTATCACAGTTTTTTACATACAATTTGAAAGTCCGTAAGATTAGCAAAACATCTGCTCATTTTCAAGAAAGCTGAGAAGCCTATACAGTAGATGGCGTTCTCAGCAGCTTATATAGACCGGGAGCCCACACCACCCCTCATGCCTATCTCTGCTTTTATATATATATATATATATATATATATATATATATATATATATATATATATATATATATATATATATATATATATATAATATATATATATATATATATATATATATATATATATATATATATATATATATATATATATATATATTGATGGTTTCTTCTTCGAAAACCATTTGGGCCAAATTTTGCGTGAGCTCCATTTTAACTTAGTCTGGTTTGCTCACATCAGCTATTTTTTTTAACCTTACAATTATCACACAATATTTATATTTGGTTGAAACTTTTCAGATATTATACTTATGCTATGGATATAAGCATAAGACTATATCACAGCTAGTTAATTTCAAGTACTCTATTTCCTGATCTAGGAGAAGAGTTTATTTGGTTTTAGTATAATCAGCTTATGTACCCCTAAAAAATAGCCCATAAGTAGGCCGATTGATATTACACCAAATGTATTGGTGTAGAGAAAATGGTAATTTCGTTGCAATGGATTAAGTAAAACCTATGTTATAGTCATAAATGTTAACGGATTACATAAAATAAAATTTTCTTATTGCCTATTCAAAATCAGAAACTGTTTTAACATGTGCTATCGGAAGAAAGAATGAATGGATTTGGTAATTGATATCTTTTTCAAAATATGACAGACTGATGATTTAGTTACATATACTGGTGGCCACACATTGGTCCATTTTATTAATGACATGACCATTATTGTCGTTAAAATTAGGAGTCTAATATAACCATTTCAAGGTTATAAATGATATGAAAACCACATTGTCAATGTAACTGACTTGTTCAACAATTCTTTAGTCTAAGAATGAGATTGACAATAAATATCAGTTTTATCCAAATCTTCCAGGTGTAGCCTAAACCTATCGATCTCCAAGAGGGACGAGGATAGAGCGTTTATGGTGGAATGATTACTCCTTCCTTTCATTTTGAAAATCATATCACCAACCTATAAAAACAGAAACAAGAAAAAAAGTTGGAAGATAAAACTCTTTTGACCAAATAGCAGGAAAGAAATCAAGATGTACCTATTGAATATGTTAGGAGAGAATTACTATTTTTTTTAATTTTCTGCATTTTTTTATTTAGATTTTTTTTTAATTTTTACCAACTTTAGGAAAAAACTAAAACGTTGTACTGCACGGGAGATGGAGTCCCGCTCAAACTAGAAAGTTTCTTATAGTATCTACAACCTGACCATCATTATTATTATTATTATTATTATTATTATTATTATTATTACTAACCTGCTACCCTAGTTGGAAAAGCAGGATGCTATAAGCCCGAGGGCTCCAACAGGAAAATAGCCCAGTGAGGAAAGGAAACAAAGAAACTACAAGAGAAGAAGTAAACTAAAATAAAACACTTTAAGAACAGTAATAACATAGAATAAATCTTTCATATATAAACTAAAATAAAGGAAGAGAAAAATGATACTATAGTGGGCCCAGTTTACCCTCAAGCAAGAGGACTTTATCCCTAGACAGTGAAAGACCATGGTACAAAGGCTATGGCGTTGTCCTTGACCAGAGAACAATGATGGGATTTTGGAGTATCCTTCTCCTAGAAGAGCTGCTTACCTTATATAAAGAGACTCTTCTACCCTTACTAAGAGGAAAGTAGCCACTGAACAATTATAATTCAAGGAAGAAAAACTGTTTGGTGATCTCAGAGTTGTTGGGTGTATGTGGACAGAGGAGAATATGTAAACAATATGCCAGAATATTGAGTGTTTGTTTAGCCAAAAGGAAAATGAGCCGTAAACAGAGTGAATGATCCAATATAGTACTGGCTGGCCAGTCAGAGAACCCAATAATTCTCTAGTGATAGTATCTCAACGGATTGGGGTTTGGGGTAGCCTATGGGACTTCACCTGCTGATTGACCAGCAGCCAATGCCTTGCCCTCTCTGTTAACTGTCACTGTATATTGCCCCGGCCATTCATGAAGAACCTTTCAACCTATTTGATATCTTGTTCGAGAATAGATGATGAAATTATTCCAGAAATTTCATTATGGCATTATAAAGAAAGGTTTTCCTCGATAAACCAAGAGCTGATTTCCCCTTTCTTAGTATATTAGATGAGGAGACTAGTAAAGATGTTATAGATATACATTAGCTTTATTTCAGCATATTGGATCAATCAGGTATAATTATTCTAATATATATATATATATATATATATATATATATATATATATATATATATATATATATATATATATATATATATATATATATATATATATATATATATATATATATACATATATATATATATATATATATATATATATATATATATATATATATATACATATAAGTGTGTGTGTTTGTGTGTGTATGATTATATATATATATATATATATATATATATATATATATATATATATATATATATATATATATATATATATATACATATATATATATATATATATATATATAGATAGATAGATAGATAGATAGATAGATATAGATCATTAATACTATTGATTTCCTTCAATGTAAATATCAACCATCATGGCAGTTTCATATCGATATCTACCTTTGAGAATGAATAAAGACTGGAAATTCATTCATGATAATGGCTTCTGGCTGTTCAAGGATGCTAACCTATGCCTTTGTGTCGAAACAACCATACTATTAAGTGATATATAAGTTTACTTAAAGTCTACTGTATAAATCCCTGTCGAATTCTGGAATTTGTTTCTAGACTTGAAATCAACCCACTTCTATAACGATAGCGTATGTTGAAAACTGCAGTGGGTGAAAAATTACTAAAGGTTTCACTGTATGACGCTCCCATTAGCGATGTAATTACCAGTCAAAAGTTTATCAAAACCCTGCTCCAACAAAGCGAAGAAAATTTGCCGAACTAGATGGCTCAGTGAATCTGATATCAGCAAATATTTTCTTCTCGTCTATATGAATTTTTCTTTTAACAAAACTTTCATATACTTTTTCTTCTTTTTTCCTCTGTCCTCATAAACCTGACAACACTGAGATTACAAAACAGTTCTTCTTCACCCAAGGGGTTAACTACTGCACTGTAATATTTCATTGGCTACTTTTCAGTTAACCCCTAGGGTAAAGAAGAACTGTTTTGTAATCTCAGTGTTGTCAGGTTTATGAGGACAGAGGAGAATCTGTAAAGAATAGGCTAGACTATTCGGTGTGTTTGTAGGCAAAGGGAAAGAACCGTAACGGGAGAGAAGGATCCAATGTTGCACTGTCTGGGCAGTCAAAGGACCCAATAACTCTCTAGCGGTAATATCTCAACGGGCGGATGGTGCCCTGGCCAACCTACTATCTAGATCTCATGGCACCTCAGGTTTTTAAAGGTAAAGAAACATTTTCCCCAATCAAAATTTTGTATAAAAATTCATAGTTTATCAAAACATTGGTCCAAATAAAAAAATAAAAAATAGGTATTATAATTTCCATAAGTGCTTGAGGGATTTGAGTAGTTCACAAGTCTAGTTAGGTAAGCAGCTCTTCTAGGAGAAGGTTACTCCGAAATCAAACCATTGTTCTAGTCTTGAATAGTGCCATAGCATCTGTACCATGGTTTTCCACTAGCTTGCGTTAAAGTTTTCATGCTTGAGGGTACACTCGGGCACACTATACTATCTAATTTCTCTTCCACTTGTTCTGTTAAAGTTTTTATAGTTTATATAGGAAATATTTATTTTAATGTTGTCACTATTCTTAAGATATTTTCTTTTTCCTTGTCTCCTTTCCTCACTTGGCTACTTTCCCTGTTGGAGCCCCTGGGCTTAAAGCATCCTGCTTTCCCAGGCTGGCTGACACAGGGCTTTGGCCATAAATCTCTGCTTTATCTGTAATTGATGATAGTGTGTTAACAGTATCTATGATAACATCAACTGCGAATGACTTCATATAATATAACCTCCCCATCCCCGCCCCCCCAAAAAAGGAAAAGAAATCATCAGAAACCTTTGGTCTTACTCTTATATCTCAATGTGTGGCACTGGCTTCTCAATGTATTTGATGTAAGTTACTGTCGTTGCATCATTTTTTCGAGATTTGGGTTAATTTCAATGCGTATAGTTGATCTATGACCATCATAGGAGGATATGAATCAGACTTGGCCATTTTCTATAGAATATAGGGAAGGTTCTCAACTTACTTTATTTGATATGTCTGAGAAGAAAGTTATTCCAATCAGGTGGTTGGTGAGCATTGATTCCTTCTACAATGTAATAATCAATATATCATCTCCTCTAGCGGTCTTAGGTCATACAAACCGGTAAGCATAAGTGTTAGCAGCGAATATTACCTCAGCCACCTGAGACACATCACTCATCCAGACGCTTGAATTCTCATCGTGTATGAAGGCAAAGTTTTCTGGGATAATATTACTTAAATTTTCCTTGTCAGTGAGGTAGTTCACTCTTTTGGCTTTATTTGCTTTGGCAGAGAATCCGTAAATTTTTGCAACAGAGAATGATGTCAAAGTCAGGCGAAATGTCATTAGTTCACCGATGCTAACTAGCAGACCTTAGACCCAAGATCTAATAAGTAATTTATATATAAATCAATTAATGGTCTTGTACTGCACTACTAGCTTTTTTGATGCTATGAGCTTTATTGCAGGTTCAGGAAAAGACATGTTTTCAAATTAGTTTTTTTAACTGGGTTAAAGAATTTTGTCTTTTTGTTTTCAAGAACTTTATGAAAGAACACTTCATGTATATCTGCTAACATTAATTCTCTAAATGCCAACGTATTGATGATTTGGAAAGATTTAATTACAATGGATATGAGAAAACTTTCAAAGCCTGTAATAGTATTCAAAACCTTCATCTCTTTCTTAGTTATTTTAATTTGTTGGAAGTTCGTTTGCTTTTGTTCACTGTCAATTATTGTGTCAACTAACTTCCATAAGGATTGGACAAATTATCTTTTAGTATGCGCAGTTAGAATATGACGTTGACCTGCTGCATAGTTTGTGGATATACCAGATATACCAGCTGCATAAGTACCTGATCCACTCTTTGAAGTGAACTATTTCATAAATGTTTCTTCACTGTTTTTGTAAAGATGACATCTGTTGCCAAGTGTGTAAGACCATGCGAAAATAATATCTTCAGTTCTTAGTAAATTTCCGGCACCTGAATGAGTCTTTTTAACATATCTAAGGAAACGTGAAAACAAGGAAAGTAACCTGGCGTAATTATGTTGAACTGAAGCAAAGAGGAGGTCTGGAATAATGTTGACAATTAGTTTGTACTCACCATAGTTATTCTCCTCCACAGCCTGATATAGTATTAGGACAACCCAGACACAGTAAACCATTTCACACAGACGCGAATCGATTTCTGGATCTTGAAGCACCATGATTTACAAGCAAATTGTGATTATCCGGTGAAAGTTCTTTGTGCAGGATTTTTTGTGAAGATTTTGTTTTTAAAAGGTTTCTACCATTCATCGATGTGTGTTAAGAGCCCAGTCCCACTTCCTACCATTATTGACACCTGTTATGGAGCTGCTATCGATGAAATTTACCCCAAGTGCTACTTCAGCCAATCTGCTGCTACAATAATATCTTTTGCTGATGTCTTTAACATATGGACCTTTACAGTCGAATATTCCAATAAGAATAATCTTGTTGTTTGTATTACCATGGGATATGTTTTGAAACAAGCTCATAGAACAAATATATCAGTTTTATACTGTTGGGCATCGTCTTCTATGCTCTCTTGGCTCTATTCTAGGCATTTTAGTATTATTCTAATGTCGGATATAGGGGAATTTATCATGGGGTAATATTCAATAGTACAGAGGTATTTTGGCTTTTTTCCAGTTGCGGATATTCGTCCTGAGAGGCCAGGAAATATTAGACCGCCTTAATTCATAAAGCAGGTCATGATCTACATTATGATCTTTATTTCCACTGGATTTGAGTCTGGTGTAAGGTTTTTCTTTTGGTAATAAGGTGGGATTAAGCAATCTGACTCATATTGCTAGGGGATTGTTCTATTTTTCTTTGATTATTGGCTTTAGAAAGCTGTTTGGAGGTTTGTTTATGACAAAGGTTTATTGACCTGAAAGGCTCTGGTTGTGAAGAAAATGAAGTCTGTGAGTTGCTAAAGGAATGGTCTGGATCTATTCTTGCTAAACCTAGATCTAGCATATAAACTCTAATTGATGTATTGATGTATCCATCCCAGATATACTAGGCACCAATTTCTTAAAGTCACCCCTAACATTGTGGAACATTGGTCTGTCAGGTTGCTTCAACCGAATATCCGACTTACTTTGCCTAGCCACACTTTGAAGAACCCAGTTTTCAAGAGCTGTTAGAATTTTACCAAAGAATGTGTATGATTCACAGTGGCCAAGTTTTTCTCAGTAGACTGATTATAATTTTGAAACGAGAAATATATATCTTCAATTTTCATAGCCCTTCAGTTATAGCTCTGCATATCGCCTTTGGGAATGAAAGTTCAAACTTCTTGCTACATTGATTTGGTATGCTCTTATGATATATTAAGTTATGAATAAGGTCAGGCACTTGGGAGGTATCTCAGGTAGGTCCTGTGCTCTAGTGGACTATGAAAGACTCAGTACTTATGAAGGAAGTTAAAAAAAATTCACGAAGTTCATGGCTCACTTCCTTTGCCCAGTTAATAGTGCCTTAGCAATAAGCTAAGCATACAGTTCTCTTTTATATTTTCAGCGGATTTACAAAATATTAGTGTTTTATCGTGAGGAGAAAATGAAAACACCATTGTATCTGGATGGATTTTATGCTTACATCATCAATGGTTACTTGCAACCTTATTTACTTTGTCATCATATTTTGCCCTTTATGTATAACCTTATAATATTAATTTTCATATGCACAGGCCTGTGCTTACTCATTCGTTTTCAAGTGTAGGAGGTCTGAGAAGGAAGAAAAAGCTTTTTTTTCCCTCACATACTAATCTTAGAAGAAACAGAACCGAAGTTGATTGCTTTTAAAATGAGCTCTCTTAAATTACGCTTATTTGGGTGATTGTTGCAGCTTAAATAAGGTGGTTTTCCAGTTAATACAATATTCATAAAGCCCCACTGGTCACGTCTATATAAAGTTTAGTCAACAGTTTGTATAATAGAATTATGTTAATTTGGAGTTATATCTTTTGGGTGCCCTTTGATCTATGTGCATGCGCCAGGGACCCTAAAAAAATATCTTTGACATCATATATGAATAAATTTACATTTTTTTTTTCATGGTAATGACACGTGACTTTGTTTTTTATGTAAACTGCAATCGAACTAATCTTTAATCATAGTTATTCCTCCAAATAGTAACCCACAATACCCCAGAGATTTACAAAGCTCGGCAGACAACGATAGTAATATGATGGAAATGGAAGAATTAATGTCAACACTGAATACCCCCATTGAGGCTAACCGCAGGGGAGCTGGTAGTACCGGTACCTCTTCAATGGAAAGAAAATTGGACGAGCTTCCCTTGTGTCCAGAGTCTTCACTCCTTTTAAAATCTTCTTACTACTCCACACTTTTCAAATCCCCTCTTAGTCCCACACTCTCACCCACTCGTTAAGCAGAGGTAAGTTGTTAAAATTTATAATTGCTTCATCTTTCTCCTACTAGAATTCCTTCATTCCTCTCCCTATCTCTCTTCACTGGGACTTATTGTTATAAAAATTTTCTCTACCACCAAATTTTATCCTTTCAATTCCATGAGTGGCTTAGTTTTTGTGGTCCTGGCAGTTACACTCTTAGGGTTGAGCAACTGCCCCTCCCTTCCAAGTTCTTATACACACACACACACGCACACACACACAACCACACACACACACACACACACACACACATATATATATATATATATATATATATATATATATATATATATATATATATATATATATATATATATATATATATACATACATACATATGAAATGATATCTGCAGCTATACACCTGGCACGGAGCAGATATGAATCAGGGATCATGCTCAGTGTACACCTTTGAGGCTAGTGGCTAGAGCCAAGATCCCCAACTTTGCTGTATATGCTGAGCAATATGAATGGACAAATGAACGTCGAGGTTGCTTGAGTTATAGTTGGCGATACGCCTTATACATGTCGGCATTAAGATTGGTTCTTGCGTAGTGTTAAGATCTTGTCTTTCTTGTTGCACGGATAGGGCTTCTACTATCTAAAGTCATTTACAGTCACGGACACGGCCGATGATTATGCATATGGCAAGATAATCTTTTTCTCAAACGTATCGCTGTCATCTCAATGTTGTCGCCAAGAAATTCTTGCAAAGGACATTTTTTATCATTATATGACGTTAGTCTTCATTGAATCCTCTTTCATGTCTATGCATGGTCCTTTTTCCCTATTAGGTCTCACTTTTTTGCAGACTGGTAGTCAAAAATATTTTCATATTTCTCATGACCTTTTTGTTTTTTGAACGGTGCTTGATCAACGTTCTTCTTTTTTTTATTTGAGGTGTCGTAATTATCTGGTTGTTCATTTCCATACCCTAGTTCAATCTTCTTTCTGATCTACTTGACCTATTAATTTTCTTTACCTTTATATTATAATAAGACTGAATTTTAACATCATATTTGCTACACTAATGTTTCCTTCATTCTGGACGTATGAGGCCTAGTTTATTCACAGTTGTACGATTTATAATGTTTATATAAAATTGCTGCTTGACTTATACTTGTATTCTGATAAGTGCCTGACTAAGAGGCTATCATGTTGTGGTTTTAAGTCCGACAAAAGAATAGCATCTAACTCTTGTAGTTTAGTATTATATTTCTTAACTCGATTATTTACCTTTACTTTATCAATCTGAATTAATCTAACAGGCAATAACGATGTCGGGAGAGCTAATTGTATTAGCTTATCTATAACAACATAAGGCGGCAATTACAAAGCACCTTTAAGAAAGAACCATGACCTTCATCATTATGGGACTTCTTTTCAGCCAATCCCCTAATTTCGTATCGGCAAAGACTCTATCTTCTTACTAAAAGTTTTATCGTTGCTCCCTTTTCCCTATGACATTCATATTATACGGTTATTTCTATTTATTTTAAACATGGAGGTGATGCTATGTTGCTATTGTTCATATACTTTGTTATGTGTTTAATCTATGGCAAATAATGAATGTTAAGGTAAAACCATCACAAATGATGCCACAAGATATTGGGTATTTCAAAGACGTAGAAATAGCAACATTGTTCCTACAGTTTCTGGCTATAAAGGGCTCCTTTTATTTTGAAAAGATGAATTTAGATCGATGGACTATAATTGATTCCATTAATCAATTTCTTTACCACAATTGGAACCATAAGAATATAAACTATTGGATAGCCCCAGATCCACACTTCTCGACAATAACGTAAGTTGCAGTTCTATATTTGGTTAGTATTTTGCATTGGTTTTCCTGGTGAAATTTTCCTATGATTGAATATTGCTTCGGAAAACTAAAGAATCATTATAAAAAGAAAAAAAGAAAATAAAGTTATTATTTCGAAAATCACGTAATAATGACTAATGGTTGCATGATATTGAATTTTCTGGTGATGGGCTGTTTTGAAGATTGCAAATTTGGCCAAGTTCTAAACGTACCTAAAATTGGATATCGAAGACAGTTATGGGGAGCAATTGGAACAAATATCACATACAAGATTGTGGATTTGTAAGGAGATCGTTGAGAGAATATAAGTATAACATTCTTCAGATATGCAGGTTTTGTTAGGATTAATAATTTCCCTATACAATTAATTGAATGGAACGGTAACAGTCAACAATATTTAGAAATAATATACCAATAACTGCGCAGCAAATAAACTTAGAACCAGTTTATTTCGTTGGAATCATTTAATTCTTACAATAAGCGCAAGTTCAACAAGCAGTAACAAAACTTTGATATTATTCCCATTACATTCTTTTGGTAAAAAAAACACCCATCTCTCTCTCTCTCTCTCTCTCTCTCTCTCTCTCTCTCTCTCTCTCTCTCTCTCTCTCTCTCTGAACAAAAAATGGATGCGTATTTCTTTAATCCATTAATAACCAAGAAATTATTTCATTCACTTCTTAAAACACTATTAATAATTAAAATAATTGCATATATCTGAACTCCTCTCTCTCTCTCTCTCTCTCTCTCTCTCTCTCTCTCTCTCTCTCTCTCATATATATATATATATATATATATATATATATATATATATATATATATATATATATATATATATATATATATATATATATATATATATATATATATATATATGTATATATTTATATATATATATGTATATATATATATATATATATATATATATATATATATATATATATATATATATATATATATATTTGCTTTTCATTTAGCCAACAGTGTTGCTATTTGGTCGTTGTATAACATATTCCTGTTTGACATTACATCAAGGTCTTTAATTGCTTCATTGTTTGTGATTGTCTCGTTATTAGGTCCCCTGTATGCACTTCCAATTCCTTCTCTTTTTCCATAGTTTATCGATTCAAATTCACCGGAGTTAAATACCATCCTATTTATCTCCTCCTATTCATATACTTTGTTTATATCTCATTGTAATGAGTTCTTCTCTTCATTACAATTAATTTCTCTACTTATTCTTGTGTCATCATGGAACTTCTCATTAAAGAGTTTTTAACATTAAAGTCTATGTCTGAGATCAGTATAACAAACAGCAGTGCCGCTAATACCGTACCCTGTGGCACGCCAGATATTACCTGATTTTCATCTGATTTCTCATCGTTTGCAATCACTATCTGTTTTCTGTTTTGCAGAAATTCTTTTATCCATTTTCATATCTTTCCCACAATATTTTTTTCTCATTTTTTTTCTCTAATATTTTATGGTCTACCTTGTCAAAGGCTACTGCAAAATCTAGATAGATCATATCTGTGTCTTTTTCTTTTATCATATTTTTGTATATGTTTTCATAGTGTGCTCTCAGTTGGGTTTGTGTAGGTCAACCGTGTTGACCTATATTGAATAAATTATTTTCAATCAAAAGATTCATTATTTTCTTCATTACCTTTTTATACAATGTCATAATATGTGATGTTAGACTAACAGGTCGATAATTGCTTGCCTCTAGTCTTGATCCACTTTTGAAAATAGGGGTTATATAAGCTAATCTATGTTTAACATATATCTCACTCATATCTACACTTTATCTTAGCAGTATTGCAAGCGGCTTCGCGATAGTGTGTGCAGTTTATTTTTTTTTAACAAAACATCTGGAACTCCATGTGGTCCGGCCGCCGATCCATTTTCAATTTCGCTTATAGCCTGCACAATATCTGCTTCATTAATATCTTTATCCGTTAGATATTCAACATTTTCGTCTCTTATTCCTGTTTCATTATTCTCATTCGCTATTCTTGGCGTGAACTCACTCTTATATTTTTCTGCTAATATGTTGCATATTCCCGTTTTCTTATTCGTTAACCGTTCTTCAATTCTTAGAGGGCCCATTTCTAATCTCCCTTTATTCATCTGTTTTACAAAAGAGTGAAGTATTTTTTTTCTTTTTTTTATCCTTCTTCTAAGTCCCGTTTTTCAATTTCTTTCGATTGTATAATCTTTTGTTCTGCATTTTCTATCTTACTTTTTATTTCTGTCATTTTTCATACATTTTTTTCCTTTATCAACATTTTTCTTCCACTTTCTAATTTTCTGAAATAAGATCCTCCTGTCTTTTGGTATGCGTGTCTGATTTAATTTGTTTTTTTCTTTTTCGGTACATATTTTTCAACAATTTTCTCCAGTATTTTGTACAGTATATCCGTATTTACCTGAATATTATCACTTACGAATAAATTTTTCCATTCTTTGTTCATTTCTTCATTTATTTCTGACCATTTTATATTCTTACTATGAATATTATATTTTCCATATCCTTCCTATCGTTTTATGCTTTGTTTATCTCTGCGATCACTTGCTTTGGAATGGACTATTAATTCTATGATATTGTGGTCCGAAATTCCCGTATTATATATCATTATTTCTTTAACATAATTCACCTTATTCACAAATACTAAATCTAGGATATTGTCCTTTCTTGTTGGAATGTGGTTTATTTGCTGCATATTATGTTCTAATAGCATATCTTGAAGCTTTTCGAATTGCCTCTTATCGTTTGTGCTACTATTACTCTCTTATTTATATGTATATATACAACCACTTTCTTCTATCCCTTCTTTCCAATCGCAGAAAGTAAAGTTAAAATCTTCGGATAGGAGTCTATTCCATTTTTTTATGGTTTTTACATATATCACCTATTTTCTTCTATTATTATGTCAAACTCCCTAGTATTTGGGGGTCTAAAACTACAATATTCACTTATTTTTCACATTCAAATTCTACCTCAATCAATTCACATTCTGTGTTGCTGTATTTTTCAAAGACTTTTTCTTGATTTATGTCTCTTCCATATATTGCGGTTCCCCCTTGATTCCTATTTGTTCTGTCTGATCTATATGGTTGGAAACCCTTTATCTGGTCATCACTGCCAGTCTCTTGGGAATGACATGTTTCACTTATATTCAATATATCTATTTTTTTCAATTGGGTTAGTTCTTCTAAGAACTCTATTTTCCATTTAGAGTTACTCGTGACTAAACCCTGTGCATTCATCACTATTATGGTTTGGGTTTCATCCCCATTATTTAATATTGGTAATAATATGGATTCTCCCATGCTTCCTTCCTGTTCTGATATGATGTTCTTTTCTTAATTTCCAGGAATTCCGCCATTAAAAAATCCAACTTTTCTATTATATTTGCTCTTTCGCCTTCATATTTATTTTTGTGTGTATACCCACAATAATCCCCATATCTGCAGCAATTCCTGGCATAATAGATGCATTCTTTGTAGTTAGGCTCTAATTTTGCATATTTGGGTTGAAAGGCATCATATCTTGGGGTCTTTTGTGCATAGTCCGGTAAATACTCAGCTTGTTTTTTTGTTCCTTTTTTCGTTTCATTTTTTCTTTCATTTTTTTCTGTTTTTTTTTCTGAGTTTTCTGACTTCTATTCATGGTTGCAGGATGCATATATCGACAACTTTTATTTGATTTGCATCCTTTTCCTTCTTTCAGGTTTTTGCATATTTTTGATTGGAGATCTCTGCATTCGTCTCCATATCCGTCTGAATACGCGCATGAACCATATATTTCATAATCATGGCATAAGTTTGGATGCTTGTTTGTAGTACCATTTTTCGCAAAATCTGTAACTCACTCTTTTCAGTGAATTGCAAACTATATCTTTCTTTTTTTCTTTTTCTTGTTCTTGCTCTTCCCTAAAAGTATGTAGGTCCGGGTAGAGTCTCTTGAGTCTATTATTTGTTTCCATCTGATGATTTATTTTTTCGTAGGTATGTTGTTGAATGGCATCATATGTTGTATTAATGATTTCCTCTGCACCCTTACACATATCCTGCATCCTTACACATTATGGGGTCCTTTGACTGGCCAGGCAGTACTACATTGGAACCTTTTCTCTGGTTACCGTTCATCTTCAATTTGCCTACACACACATTAAATATTCAGGCCTATCCTTTACATAGACTCCTCTGTCCTCTTACACCTGACCACACTAAGATTACCGATAAGTTCTTCTTCACCCAAGGGGTTACTGCACGGTAATAGTTCAGTGGCCACTATCCTGTTGGTAAGGGAAGAAGAGATTCTTTAGCTATGGTAAGCAGCTCTTCTAGGAGGAGATCACTTCAAAATTAAACCATTGTTATTTAGTTACTGTTAGTTTCACTGCCTCTGTACCATGGCCTTCCACTCTCTTAGGTTGGAGTTCTCTGGCTTGAGGGTACACTTTGGCAGACTATTTTATCTTATTCCACTTCCACTTGTTTTTTTAATGCTTTTATAGTTTCTATAGGAGTTATTTCTTTTAAGGTTACTCTTCTTGAAATTTGTTTCCTGGTTTCCTTTCTTCACTGGGATATTATCCCGGTTGGATCCTCTGAGCTTATAGCATTCTGCTTTTCCAACTAAGGTTGTAGTTTTGCAATTAATAATAATAATAATAATATTAATAATAATAATAATAATAATAATAATAATAATAATAATAATAATAATAATAATAATAATAATAATAATGCAGCCTAATTCATATATATAATTTCAGGCAATTTTATTGCCAAATATTATTTAACCTTGCCATTATCTGATATGATCTGTTCCATCCTTCATTAAATTCAATTTTTAAAGTTCCAGTATTGGAGATCATACTTCCTAAATTTTTGAATTATCCTACCTCAATAACCTTTACTCCCTCTTATGATATTACTCCTCCCATTCCATATTCCTTTCTTATCCTATCTTTTTTTTCATCTATTTATCTTGAGCCTCGCTTCCTTTGATATTTTATGCATTCTGCAATGCAAGCATTGCAAATCCTGTTCTGGTGTACTAATAAGACAAGTTCAGTAGCATACTCTAGGTCCTCTATTTTACTATTACCAACCCAGGCCAATCCTTCTCCACCATTCCAAACTGTTCTTTGTACTAGTTGCAGGGTTAGTTAAATAGTTAGTTTATTAGTTAGTTAGCTAGTTATTGACAATAATTACTTCATTTTTTATATATTTACAAATATATGTTTATTTCTTTTTACTTTTTACATTTAGTAAATCAAATAGGGGTAAAGAAACTATAAATGTAAATTTAATCTAAGATAAAACAAAAATTACATTACAACATAGGAAAAAATATTAACAGTGTTTACAGTTTTCTAGAGTTATACTGAATAATAAGTTTAGTAATACTTAATATTTATTTACATAGTTCACGTTCATCATAATGGTTCATGCAATCTTCGATGAAATTAAAGATAATCACTGTCAGAATCTTCTCTAGATTGCAAGAGCAAAGGACAGTTTAGGATACCATGGATATCATCTTGCACATATCTACACGATCAAAGCCGTTCCTCATGGGGAATTCTTGACTATTGCCAGTCTCAACTGTAAGGTGGTTAGAAATCAGTTGTAATTGCGCATAAGTAATTCGTTGATGCTCTGGAATAAAAGATTTGTTCTTCTTGTACAATGTGGGAGACTAGATGTTGGTAGAGCTGTTTGTAAGCTAGCATATTGCAAACTATGTGGTTTGAAGTTGAATCCTAATAAATCTCAAAGTATGATTGTAAGTAGGTAAAAGATAGTGGTTCCTCAACATCCAGATCTCAGTACTGCATATGTTTCTTTAACTTTGTACGCCTCTTTAAAAATTTCAGGTGTGATTCTCAACAGTAAATTTACTTTGAGAAACACATTGGGTCTGTGTTTTCATCAGTTAAACAAAAATTGGCTTTTTGAGAAAGTCTTTTAAGGTATATGGTGATCAAACTATTTTGAAGAAGTATTTCAATTATATCAGTGTACCTTTTTTCGAGTATTGTTCTCCTGTCAAGTCTTTGGTTTCGTATTATCATCTTAATTTGTTAGACAGGAACTTATGGTCTATCAAATTTCTAATTCCTGATCTAGATATTAATCTCTGGCACCGCCTTTCAATTAGTTCATTATGCATGTTGCATAATATTTTTTTTTTTTAAATTCAGACAATCCTTTACATTCATATCTTCGCTGACCATTCCATCGTGATTGTAATACGAGGCCTGCAGTAAATTCTAAAAGCCATGCCTTCTCATTCATGAGGCTCAATACTACACAAGACTTTAGAAGTTTTATTCCAGCTGTGACCAAGTTGTGGAATGATCTTCCTAATCGGGTAACTTAATCAGTAGAACCTCAAAAGTTTAAATTTGCAGATTTTTTTTTTAATGTTGAACAGGCTGACATAACTCCTTTTAGAGTTCATATATGAGATATGTGTTTTAAGGTTAATGTTTTTAAAATATTTGATTTTAATTGTTCATTACTTCGTATGTCGTTTATTTTTGTCCTTATTTTCTCTCCTCACTGGGCTATTTTTCCTGTTGGAGCCCTTGGGCTTATAGCATATTGCTTTTTCAACTAAAGGCGTATCTTAGGTAGAAATACTGATAATAATAATAAGCCGTCGAGTTGATTCTAAGTTGATATTCAATTGGGTTTTTACAGGTTTATTTTCTATTTTTATTTATTTATTTATTTATTTATTTATTTATTTATTTATTTATTTATTTATTTATTTATTTATTCATTTTGGTCTAATTGTGGCTCCTCTTGTTTTATTTTTTTTCTATTTTATGTGTTTTTTTTTTTTGGAACTGGCCTTATATATGACGGAAGCAAAGTAGCTCCTGTGAAAGTCTGGTCGAAAACAAAGTTTCCCTGAAAAGCTTAGTTGTTTCTTAATGATAAATGCTGTTGCACTTGATTCTCCGGATTCTAAATACTCCAAGTAGGAGCTGACTTTTTTTCTGACACTTAGAGGGTCACGCAAACTACACATGTAAGCATTACTGGCAGCTTTCAAGTTATATGACATCCAAGTCTCAGAACCATTAATAATTGCACTAGTTAATTCTGCACACAAGGCTTTTCCTTTTACACGAAAAAGAACATAATTCTTTTTTTTAAGATAAAAATTACCCGAGCTTCCACAATCTTTTTGCATGCTTCTTAATATTTTCTTTAACCTGTTTGTATATTGGAGCATTCATGATCTAGTTGACCAGATAACTATATTTTTCACAACAATTTACTGTTATTTCTTTACAAATGAGAGGTTTGGGTCCTTAACATTAAGGCCCTTTAGCTTGGTCATTTTGTTATTAACATTCATATAATATTCTTTACAATAATTCAACGGTTTTTGAAATTTCCTCGTGGTACCTAATTCTGTGGTGATGACTAATACAGTATCATCCATCAGCAAGATGTGCAAAAATCCAAGCCAACCACCCTGACTATACTGCTTGACCATACGAATCCTTGGGTTTGCATAATCCGTGAAAAGGAAGCAAGAACTGGGATTACCTTGTCTTACTCCTGCCTCCGCCTGTATTGTTGCTATCGCCATAGAATTTTGAATGTTTCTTACCATGTTGACTCGCATCCCATTTGTTGCAAAAGTCCTATAAGTGTTCTCTTGTTTATTTTTTTGTAAGCCTTCGCAAAAACTACACAAATTATATATAATGGAGCTTTTGTCTTCTAACAATGTGTATTGAGAGGCGCAAAGCATTAATTTCTTCTTCGTCTGTTATTGAGGATATGATCATAGAGTTTGAGCAAAACCGCCATAATGTTTATCCCACGGTAGTTGCCAGGATCCTAGGATCCCCTACTTTGAAAAATCTGAATTTTTCTTCCAGGTTTCCATGAGAAGGAATATACCACGAAGAAGACGGAATTCAGAACATATACTATGAATATAATCCAAGTTTGAGCAGTCTAAAAACTCAAGTGGGAGTTGCTTCATTAGACTTGATTTCCTGAATGCCTTCCCTCACTTCTCTTTCTGTGATTGGATCATCGAAGAGTAGAATGTAGAATTGATTGGGGCAATTAGTCTCAAGAGGGACTTCTGTTTTCCTTCCTTCTGCACTATGAAGTCTAGAAAAATAAATTGCTCCTTTAGAATAATTTGGGGCAGTAAGATTATTTTCTCTGTTAAAAGTGTCCTTCCAATTTATTTGCTGTCGAAACCGTTTTAGTATCGTTATGTTCAAGTAACCACATCCATCTATTTTCACGAATAATATTTGGCACTGTAACTATGGGTTGTAAAGCTTTTGGCAAAACATCATAAAAAACCTTTACTTCAAAACACACATTATTTATATCACAAGTTTCATTATCATTATTAATAACTGACAGAGAATCAGGTAAAATATGAGCCACTTTTTTTCTGGGCTAATTTTACTAAATGCAATGAGTTTCCGTAATGGTAAACTGCTATCTTTAGGAAGTGATGCATGTAATTTAGATCTTTCAACTAGTAGGGACGATGCACAAACATCAGTTTCAATTTCTAAACCAATGGGATTATGGTTTGATGGGAAATTATATGAATAGCATGTATTTATATATATATATATATATATATATATATATATATATATATATATATATATATATATATATATATATATATATATACATATATATATATATATATATATATATATATATATATATATATATATATATATATATATATATATATATATATATACATACATATATATATATATATATATATATATATATATATATATATATATATATATATATATATATATATATATATATATATATATATATATATAATAGATGAATAACCTATAGAACAAAATTCCCAGTCATTTTGACTTCTCCACTGAGAACCCTGTCTAAAGGTCAGGCCTCCTCCCACCCTCAGTGAACCCTGATTTAGAGGGTTTATTGATTTTAGGTTTAAACTTTTTAGAAATCTATATCATTACTTTACCATGGTTATTTAGAGTTACGTCAGGATTCATACAAGAACGGAATCCCTGGAGATTACTTGAATGTTCAAGAGAACCAAGATGTCCATTCAAGTCACACTTTATCAACAATCTGATATCAGTGTTATTGATTACCGTATCTTGAATTAATTGAAAACTAGCGTTATCATTATTATTATTATTATTATTATTATTATTATTATTATTATTATTATTGTTGTTATTATTATTATTATTATTACTTTCTAAGCTACAGCCTTAGTTGGAAAAATCAGATGATATAAGCCCAGGGGCTTCAACAGGGAAAATAGCTCAGTGAGGAAAGGAAATAAAGGAAAATAAAATATTTTAAGAATAGTAACATCAAAATAAATATCTCCAATATTACTATAAAAACTCAAACAAAACAAGAGGAAGAAAAATAAGATAGAATAGTGTGCTCGATTGTACCCTCAAGCAAGAGCACTCTAACCCAAGACAGTGGAAGACCATGGTACAGCGGCAATGGCACGATCCAAGACTAGAGAACAATGGTTTAATTTTGGAGTGTCCTTTTCCTAGAAGAGCTGCTTACCATAGCTAAAGAGTCTCTTTTACACTTACAAAGAGGAAAGTGGCCACTAGATAATTATATTGCAGTAAGAAGAATTGTTTGGTAATGTCAGTGTTGTCTGGTGTATGAGGACACAGGAGAATATGTAAAGAATAGGCCAGACTATTCAGTGTGCGTGCGTAAGCAGAGGGAAAATGATCCGTAATCAAAGAAAAGGATCCAATATACTACTGTCTGGACAGTCAAAAGACCCCATAACTCTCTCGTGGTAGTATCTCAACAGGTGGCTGGTGCCTTGGCCAAACTATTACCTACTGTAATAAAGGGAATCATAGGTAGGAAAAAGGTCTGGAAGAGGGCGGAGGATAAAAAACACTTGATGTTTTATGAGTACAGTCACACCACCACGAAGTTCCTCACCTTCAATAATCTTGCTTTTTATGCATGAAAATGGATAACTAGTCTCTATTTCCTGCACAAAATACGAAATAAAAATCGATCAGAGCACCTATTAGGTTATCTAACTCTGAAGCATTTCCATTAACGTTACAAGAACCTAATTTAATTTTTGTCTTCAACCCCTTTACATAAAAACGAAAGTCTAAGATACTCAATAACTCTACCAGTTACAGTACCTATGAAGAGGATAAACAATAAAGGTGGCAACACATTCTTTTGAAATACTTCACTGTTCACTGGAAATTCATTTGATAGGAGTCCATTAACATTAACTGTATATTTACCATTCTCATATACATATTAAAGAGGAACTCCTAAATAACTCATTACTCAACGTGTTTTCATAGTCCACAAATGTCTTCAAAGGTGGATTTGTATATTCTTTACATTGCTTTATAACATATCTTGAATTTATATATATATATATATATATATATATATATATATATATATATATATATATATATATATATATATATATATATATATATATATATATATATATATATATATATATACATATATATATATATATATATGATAAATTTTTTGCACATTTAGACGTGTTTCTTTCATATTTCAAATAAGCCATATATATTAATACATTAAAGTCTGGATTCTCTAAACGACCTCGGGATTAGAGCCCAAGGCGGAACCGCCCAAAGACTATGATGTCGGACCGGCGGGGATTTGAACCCTCGTCCAGGATATCTGTATGCCAGTGACCATACCACTCTGCCATGAAGAAAGATAAAAGTCAATGACAATTCTTCTATACATATACCTGTCAAATTCAGGTTTTCTGCACTTAGAATTGAAATCAACCCATCTTCACCATCGTAGCTAATTGGTAGGTTTGGGACTTGGCATTCGATTAATGATAAATTTTTTGCTCATTTAAACGTGTTTATTTCATATTTCAAATAAGCCATATATATTAATACATTAAAGTCTGGATTCTCTTAACGACCTCGGGATCAGAGCCCAAGGCGGAACCGCCCAACGACTATGATATCGGACCGCCGGCGATTTGAACCCTCGTCCAAGATATCTGTATGCCAGTGACCATACCACTCCGCCACGAAGAAAGATAAAAGTCAATGACAATTCTTCTATACATATACCTGTCAAATTCAGGTTTTCTGTACTTAGAATTGGAATCAACCCATCTTCACCATCGTAGCTCATTGGTAGATTTGGGACTTGGCATTCGATTAATGATAAATTTTTTGCGCATTTAAACGTGTTTCTTTCATATTTCAAATAAGCCATATATATTAATACATTAAAGTCTGGATTCTCTAAACGACCTCGGGATTAGAGCCCAAGGCGGAACTGCCCAAAGACTATGATGTCGGACCGGCGGGGATTTGAACCCTCGTCCAGGATATCTGTATGCCAGTGACCATACCACTCTGCCATGAAGAAAGATAAAAGTCAATGACAATTCTTCTATACATATACCTGTCAAATTCAGGTTTTCTGCACTTAGAATTGAAATCAACCCATCTTCACCATCGTAGCTAATTGGTAGGTTTGGGACTTCGCATTCGATTAATGATAAATTTTTTGCACATTTAAAAGTGTTTATTTCATATTTCAAATAAGCCATATATATTAATACATTAAAGTCTGGATTCTCTTAACGACCTCGGGATCAGAGCCCAAGGCGGAACCGCCCAACGACTATGATATCGGACCGGCGGCGATTTGAACCCTCGTCCAAGATATCTGTATGCCAGTGACCATACCACTCCGCCACGAAGAAAGATAAAAGTCAATGACAATTCTTCTATACATATACCTGTCAAATTCAGGTTTTCTGTACTTAGAATTGGAATCAACCCATCTTCACCATCGTAGCTCATTGGTAGGTTTGGGACTTGGCATTCGATTAATGATAAATTTTTTGCACATATAAACGTGTTTCTTTCATATTTCAAATAAGCCATATATATTATTACATTAAAGTCTGGATTCTCTTAACGACCTCGGGATCAGAGCCCAAGGCGGAACTGCCCAAAGACTATGATATTGGACCGGCGGGGATTTGAACCCTCGTCCAAGATATCTGTATGCCAGTGACCATACCACTCCGCCACGAAGAAAGATAAAAGTCAATGACAATTCTTCTATACATATACCTGTCAAATTCAGGTTTTCTGTACTTAGAATTGGAATCAACCCATCTTCACCATCGTAGCTCATTGGTAGATTTGGGACTTGGCATTCGATTAATGATAAATTTTTTGCACATTTAAACGTGTTTCTTTCATATTTCAAATAAGCCATATATATTAATACATTAAAGTCTGGATTCTCTAAACGACCTCGGGATTAGAGCCCAAGGCGGAACTGCCCAAAGACTATGATGTCGGACCGGCGGGGATTTGAACCCTCGTCCAGGATATCTGTATGCCAGTGACCATACCACTCTGCCATGAAGAAAGATAAAAGTCAATGACAATTCTTCTATACATATACCTGTCAAATTCAGGTTTTCTGCACTTAGAATTGAAATCAACCCATCTTCACCATCGTAGCTAATTGGTAGGTTTGGGACTTCGCATTCGATTAATGATAAATTTTTTGCACATTTAAACGTGTTTATTTCATATTTCAAATAAGCCATATATATTAATACATTAAAGTCTGGATTCTCTTAACGACCTCGGGATCAGAGCCCAAGGCGGAACCGCCCAACGACTATGATATCGGACCGGCGGCGATTTGAACCCTCGTCCAAGATATCTGTATGCCAGTGACCATACCACTCCGCCACGAAGAAAGATAAAAGTCAATGACAATTCTTCTATACATATACCTGTCAAATTCAGGTTTTCTGTACTTAGAATTGGAATCAACCCATCTTCACCATCGTAGCTCATTGGTAGGTTTGGGACTTGGCATTCGATTAATGATAAATTTTTTGCACATATAAACGTGTTTCTTTCATATTTCAAATAAGCCATATATATTATTACATTAAAGTCTGGATTCTCTTAACGACCTCGGGATCAGAGCCCAAGGCGGAACTGCCCAAAGACTATGATATTGGACCGGCGGGGATTTGAACCCTCGTCCAGGATATCTGTATGTCAGTGACCCTACCACTCCGCCACAAAGAAAGATGAAAGTCAATGACAATTCTTCTATACATATACTTGTCAAATTCAGGTTTTCTGTACTTAGAATTGAAATCAAACCATCTTCACCATCGTAGCTAATTGGTAGGTTTGGGACTTGGCATTCGATTAATGATAAATTTTTTGCACATTTAAACGTGTTTCTTTCATATTAAAAAATAAGCCATATATATTTATACATTAAAGTCTGGATTCTCTTAACGACCTCGGGATCAGAGCCCAAGGGTGAACCGCCCAAAGACTATGATATCGGACCGGCAGGGATTTGAACCCTCGTCCAGGATATCTGTATGCCAGTGACCATACCACTCCGCCATGAAGAAAGTTAAAAGTCAGTGACAATTCTTCTATACATATACTTGTCAAATTCAGGTTTTCTGTACTTAGAATTGAAATCAACCCGTCTTCACCATCGTAGCTAATTGGTAGGTTTGGGACTTGGCATTCGATTTATGATAAATTTTTTGCACATTTAAACGTGTTTCTTTCATATTAAAAAATAAGCCATATATATTAATACATTAAAGTCTGGATTCTCTTAACGACCTCGGGATCAGAGCCCAAGGCTGAACTGCCCAAAAAATATGATATCAGACCGGCGGGGATTTGAACCCTCGTCCAGGATACAGAAATGGTGAGTGCCACTCTCAGATTGAAGAAAAACATTTTTTAATAAAATTTCTCTCATGATCTCTCTACCGATTACATTCTGTCGACATTGTGTACTACGAACACACGGCACTAGTGCTATCTGTATAATTCCACACCTGGGATTTTGAACAGAATTAGTGTCACCATAGCAACACTCATTTAAAGGAGGTCACCCTAAAAGTGATGACACCTCCCTTTAACCCTGGGTTGGTTAAGTTCCAAAGCGGGTACGCCATCACCAATGTGGTACCATAAATGAGACCTTACCTTTTGGACCATATAACTTCCTTATTAATAAATATATTTAAAATCCTTAAGTTTCTTATTGAACAATGTTCATTCGTCAATATTATGTTGGGAATAAATTAAAAACCCATCATTTAAAATATTCAATTTGGAAAATTTAGAAAAAAATAAGTATAATAAAGTATAAATATATAGAAAATAATCTGTAGAAAACATTTGCATTATACATAAGTAACTTTGGTGAACTGCCTAATAAAGTTGAATGGCATGGCAGCATTCATGCCAATTTTCAAGGTCCTAGGCTGAAAAACAGCAAATCCGTGACAGGGGTGAAAATGGGCACTGACGTGGCACTCGATGAAGGCACTGGGGTGGCACTCGTTGAAGGCACTGACGTGGCACTTGTTGAAGGCAGTGGGGTAGCACTTGAAAAAAGCACTGGGGTGGCACTTGAAAAGGGTATTGGGGTGGCACTCGAAAAACACTCTAGTAGCACTGATTGATGGGCACACTGGTGGAGATAGGGGCCTTCCCGGACGGGCGCCTGAAGAAGGTCAAGGTCATGGGATGGTCCTCTACTTCGTTGTCGTCACCATCGTCGCATGGTACAGGCATCTTAACCTTCTTTATAGGGAATTGTTTCCTTTTCTTGCCTTGAAAATGAGAATACAGGTGAAATGAAGGCTCACTTTCTGAAGAGGTGCTAGATGGTGTTAAATAGAAGAGTGTTGATTGGGAAAATTGCTTACACTTCCCTGGTCGATGGTGTCCACCTGGGGCACGTTACCATATTTCTGATAAAAACACGTGTCATCAGCACACTCAATATTATTAAAATCACTAAGAGATTCCAAAATCTCGTTAAGTCTTTTCTCAGAAGGGAATTTCTTCTGCATTTTGCAGACCTGAAAAGTTGGATTTTTTTTTATCAGTTTTCCCCTTATATACTTGAACATCCGGCAGCCTAGCAACATCACTGCATAGCGACACTATTCACCAATGTTCAGTGAAAATCTCGTTAAATTTCATTAATATCACTATGAGATATTTAGCGAAATGTAAAAGCATACGGAATTTAAATTTCAATACAGTTTAGTAGTGTGGTACCAAAATTGAGACCCAAAAAAATTTGAAGCGCTACATATCTGCGAGTATCTGAAGCTCCGACTAGTGCGTCCTACCCCTATTGTATCATAACAAAGTCTTATGCGGCGCACCTCAAGAACGACGCCACAGACAAAGCAACAGGATGTAACCTCGGAAAAATTGTTTTGCACCAGCTCCTGTTTCCAAATTTTGGACCTGTTAACTTACCCAGGGTTAATTGACAGTCCCAGTAAATTAGCTGTTCATCGCAGAATTAAACGGCAGGTATTAAAACACTACCTGCCGCCACCACATAATGCATCAGCTCATGCACCTGCTTAGCATAGTGTTTGTAGAACACTCTGGATGATTTCCATCCAGTATATGAGCGATGTCGCTCCAAGTCCATATACTGAAAAAAATTTAGTGATGAAGCAATTTTTCTCGGATCATGACCTGCGGGAGTACTGTAAGGATCCGCTCTATGAATAAAGTAGGTGACCTTCGCCCTCAGTTGTTTTAGGGATAATTTTGATCCAGAGGTTTCTCCTTTAGATAACTGTCCTCCCACTATTTCACTAACTCTAACCCCGGAGGCTATAGCGAACAGAAAGATAACCTTTTGGGTTAGATCCTTAAGGGAACAATCTTCATTGTTCACCGATGAGGTATAATGTAGGACCTTGTCCAAAGACCAACAGATGGGCTTTAGTGGTGCTGCAGCCCTAAGCTTTGCACATGCCTTCGGAATCTTATTAAAGATTTCATTCGCCAGATCCACTTGAAAGGCATATAGAAGAGGTCTAGTCAAGGCTGACTTGCACGTAGTTATCGTGTCGGCCGCCAAATCTTGATTATGAAGGTGGCCAAAAAAGGACAGACAGAAGTTCATTGAAATTTCTTTCGGTCCTTTTACTTTCACGAACGCAATCCACTTTTTCCAAAAAGACTCATATTGTCTTCTAGTTGACTTAGACTTGTATTCTTTTAAGAATTCTATATTGCCTTCTGAGATCCCAAGTCTTTTTCTAACCGCTATGGCAAGAAAATCATGAAATGAATGGTTCGGGTTCTCCATGATAAAACGAAGGCAATTATTTTCTGAACCTTCTGAAATAGACCTAGGTTCAAAACTAGGGCCAGCCTCAGCTTCAGTTCCTTCATTAAGGAGGAAAAATTGCTCTTGGGCTACTTGGAAGCCAATAGAGCTACTCCCCATTGGAAGTATCTGAACCTGTTGAGGACCTTCAGAAGGTGATTGGATGAGATGAACTGGAATACCTGAGTCCATCCCTTCTATACTAGAGACATGCGTCTAAAAACTCCACTAGAAGATCCTCGTATGGGGCTACATATCGAGGTAGTTTCTTGAAGACGCTCGTGATGAAGAGGTCGATCTGCAGTTCCGGGACTTATTCCCAACTAGGAGTGAATAGGTCTGCGTCCATGGACCATTCCAACTCTATCGGTTTAAGCCGAAATAGAGTATCCACTGTCACATTGTGGATCAATTGTATTTGAACTGCTGACAGGTGCCATCCCTTTAAGAAAGGGATGGGTAACTTCACCTATATTGTATTGGACGCTCCTTAGTATTGTCGATTGGGACATCTCATTATCGCTTTGGTGTACCAGATCAGTCGTAGGAAGTCTGATCTGTGTGGAGAGAGCTTCCCATACTCATGACAGGACCAGCATAGTCATGGGAGTTTTGGGCTTTGACTTTTGTTAGAGAAGCGATAAAAGAGGGACCGATATCGGTCTTTTTATATCTCTTCAAGCGTTTGATACGTATTTTCTCCAGACTCTTGATGCATCTTTCCGCTATGCTCTTAGCAATAGGTCTGTCACTATTGCAAACTGAGGAGATTTTACAGCTTCTCCCTGTTAGCGTCTTGGAAATCGGACCGATTATCTGAGTCTCTTGACCGACCTTGCGACCTCCTTTTATATTCCCAAGGGAAAGGAGAGTTGGTGTGACCACAGGCTTCAATGGTTTTCCAGCCATTGAAACATTTGAGCTGGAGAGAATCGAGACTATCTGTAACTTGAATTGTAGATAGGAGGGAAGAGAGTGATTGACGGAAAGTTGCCACAGGGCATCTTTCAGGTCTGACGAGACTACATGCACCCTTTTTTGAAACAAGGTCCATATGTTCAGAGGGATTAACATTCTGAACTTGCTGTTTTATATGAACTTGTTGAGTGGCAACAAGTTCAGAATGACTCCGAGATTTCTTGAGTCCTTCTCGTGAACACAAAACAGCTTTCCCTGGAACTCGATGTACTATAGTTTCTTTACCACCTGTATGCTCTAAAGCTCTCAGGTATACTCCTCCAGGAGGGTTTAGGATTGTAGGAGAAGGTAAGGAAATGATGGTGGAGACATTCCTGTTTCCCATCATAGTCCCATTTTGTTTAGGCCTTGGACCCAAGGATCGAAGATACGACAATCCTGAAGGAGCCTCCATCCTACCAGAAGCAACTTCATGCTTCAAATAATTAGTAGGCTTTAACTTTTAACCAAATGCCCATGGAACCATGGTCATTGTAACTGTGGGATATTGTTGAACAGCCCGGATATTTCCAGCCTTGCCCGTCTTCTGTTTAGGTTGGGGACCCACAACCATGGAAGATTTTCTCTTTGAAAGGATGCCCCACTTTTGGAGAAGACTTATATTCTCCATGGTTGCGCTCTTAATCACTTTCCTAACTACCTCTTCTGGGAAGAGGTCTTTACCCCAGATGTTTGAAGATATTAGCTTCCTTGTTTCGTGTTTCACTGTTGCAGCAGCGAACACAAACTCTCTACATGCTCTCCTAGCCTTCATAAAGGCGTAAAGGTCCTTCACTAAGGTAGCTATATGCATTTTGGCTCGGACCATGAGCATTTCTGGGGTATTTTGATAGGTTGAACACAACTCTATGTAGTTTTGTAGAGAAAGGGAGGTTGCATTATACAAGAGAAACTCAGATAGTTTAGGGAGACGTTCAATAAAATTTCGACTGTTGACATCCGCATCTAATCTTCCTACTGAGAAACTTAAATGGACTTCCTTCCAGTCCTTTTCCTGTCTGGGAAAGGCTGGTGACAGAGGCTTGCACTCCTCAAGTGCAGGACATGGTCTACCCGCCTCCACTGCCTTGGTAACAGATGGAAATGCATTCCCCATAAAGGGAATGAGAATGAAGCAGGAGCAAGAAAGGAAGGGGGCCTGTTAATCAGAGAGAATACTTTCAACTCTGAGTAACCCGCCTTTTCCAGGCTACTTGACTGAATAGCTTGTGCCTTATCAGGGTCGAGAATCATGACATCCTTCGATTCCGTTCCTTTTCTTGACTTTGGTTAATACCTCAGTCGAACAAAACAATTAGGGAAAGCATCAAAGCCTAGCCAAAATTGGATTTTGTCCAAAAGAACAGCACCCATCTTCTCCGAGATGTAGAGTTTGCCATCTAAAATCGGCATCAGCTCCGCAAGCATCCAGGGATTGGTTTTGGAGCATGTCGGTAGGTCTTGATCCATGGGTAATTTGAATGACCCTCGGGAAGAGACAAGAGAAGCTTTGCGAGGCTTTATCTTGTCTTTTACTCCCTGCTTCTCGTTTTGATTACGAAAGCTCCCTATTAGATTATTTACTTGGATACATAATTGTTCTAGTCTATCTAATAGAGGAGTAGAAGATGAAGATGTCGACGTCGATGGCTCTAGAGCCGGCATAGGCGGAGGCAATTCCGACACAACATTTTCCTCTTCTACACCGGGGCAATTCCTGCCCTCTTTCCCAGAGGCTATCTGGCTGTCAGGGGATGTAATTGGCGCTTGAAGCACCACTATTTCCTTACTTGCCTTCGGAAATAGCAGCTTACGCATCCTATCATCTGGTAGGTAAGGTCCTGGAAAGATTTTCTGGAAACCTCTCACCCAGTTGCGTAATTTGAATTGAACTGTATCCCTAGTCTCTGTAGACTTGGGATTCTCGAAACCTTCAGACAATAAAGTCCGACATACATTGCAAACCTGCGGGTTCCAATAATGTAGGGATCCGGAAATAATATTGCAGGGGGCATGAAACCTGCAAGTATTATGACCGTAAAAATACTTACTCTTGGCCTTGGAGAAGGCTGCAGCACAAGATATCAAGAAAGGAAAACAGAATGAGTATACAAAGGATTATCTCCCTGATAATCAAAATGCAAAGGTCATCTTTTAACAGGGTAGCTTAGGATAGTAAGCTATAAGGGATAGTTGGAGACACATACTTGTGTACCCCCTGTAAGCAAATGTGGTTACCACCCCTTTGTATTAACTATATGGAGATTCCTCTATCAAGGAACTTCACTAAAAGGGCCCTTACCCCCAGGGGTAGAAAAGTACTAATTCAATGTCCCTTTTTATTCTTAATACTGTGGGGTCAGGATATCTAATTTTCAATCAGAATATTGAAGAAATAGTATTTTTTTAAGTATAGGTGCGGTACTAACCGAAGCTCGCACAAGGGTACCCAAGCTATGTTAGAAATTACTACTGTATAATGGTACTGTAGTTTTCTATTTGCAGTATATTGCAAATTACTGCCTACTGTACAATTATAAATTGTTGTTCAACCAATATGCGGCCTTTGTAGCAAGCATTTCACAGCGTAGTCCAGTTGGCATGACGCTAGCTGGACTAGGGAAAATAAAGACATATATGTGTGTATCCCTCTCAACCTATTTGCCGTAACCTTCCTTACAATATTAAATTACAGAGTTTCCTGATCAGGGAGACTCAAGGATAAAGGCTCTACCCTATAAGGGTTAGGAGTGTAACACCACGGCCTTGAAGATATTTGATATTGCAGGGAAATCCAAAAACTGATTTCTAATCAGAATATTGAAGAAATTATATTCATTCAATATAGGATTGGGTTCAGCACATTCCTGTGTAGGGATACCCAAGATATATTGGAAATAACAACTAGTATAATATATATAGTAGTTTTCTATCTGCAGTATATTCTATACTGCAGATATACTGGCTACCTGTAAAACATATACAGTAGTTGAGCCGGCATATTGTCGGCATAGCTAGATCTTGCCAGCATATCCAGCATGCTAGCTAAAGAGAGAGAGATAGCTTGGAGTAAAGGCTACTCCTTATTGTGTATGTATACAATTAAGGATGTAAGTCTAATTTTACTGCCTTTCTCCAGAAAGAAGGTTCAAATGGAAGGGGAGAATGTACCATTTAGGCTTCCAACCAGCTACAGTACTATTGCCGGCAAGGTGCTGCCGATACACTGCTGGCAGGCTAGCCTCCGGCAGTACCAGTACAGTCGGCGTGCTGCCGACTGAGTCTGCACCTACCAGTGCCGGCCTGGCCGGCAGTACTCCGGCCACAGGCCCTGTGGCTAGCAGTCCAAGGGAGAACTGAAGAACCTTGGGGACAGAAGGGACTTACCACTCACAGCCATCATGGCTGCTGGCGGTCGCTGCCGGCAAACACCAGCCACCGGCAGAGACCATGGTTGCCGACAGATGATGTGGCTACCGGCAGTATGCATTGCCGCCAGGAGCCATCATGGCCGCCGGCAGTTGAAAGACCTTCAACATGGCTGCCGACCGTTGTCATAGCTACCTGCAGCTAAACTAGCTACCAGCAGCCAGACAGAGTTCGTAGAGAAGGAGTCTGGCCGGTTCTGGCTACCCGCCGACAACGGTAAGGTTGCAGGACGCCGGCCGAAATATAATGGCTCAGCCATCAAAAATGGACAGAGGGGAAGGGAACAGGGTCCTGTATAGGGTATGAAAGTAACTGGCAAAGTTGTCAGTCCTACCACACCTTAAAGAAACTTTGTTTCAGTATCAACAATATCCTAGGTGATAGGAGAGACTCTCAACAAGGGAGAAACAGAGTTCCAGTGCCACCGTCATCCTAGGCAAAAGAAGAATACAATTCTTCACCCTAGGGGACTGCAAGCACAGGACTAGTCTTCTACACTGCAAGGAGAAGATAGTGTCCTACCACTACTTCAAGTGCGGCTAGGGAGGCTAGCCTCCAATGTCGGCAGCCTAGCCGGCAGGGGAATGATGGTATCCTACAAACTATTCACCGTGCCAGCAGGTCGCTGACACAAGACTAAATACTCTGAGATTCTGACTGAAACCCAAAACCTGCTGGTATACCACAACCTGCGGTTAAGGGAAGAGACAGAAAGACCATAGGCTAGTCATGTCTGAATAAAATTCAGGGCAAGGCCATTAGGGTTGTAGCCTGAAACTACACTCAGAGGGAAAGAGAGATTACCCCTAAATCTCCATGGAGACGTTTCAAGTTTCATATAATTCTATGATGTATCAGTCTCCAATTGAAAAACAATACAAGAGGGTAAACGGGGAAATATCTGAACGTATAATAAAATGTCTAGGTTAGGTTACCTACGCCAGTCAAGATCTCGGTTACCTAACTCACCGAAACTAACTATACGAATCGTATGGAAAAGAAAATTATGCACATCATCAATATCTTTACAAGTATAAAATCCCTAATTAGCTTTATAATTAAGATAATTAATTTTTACTATTAAAAACTGGAAAATCGTTCTGCTAACTGAATAACACATGCCTAATGAATGACATCGCCCAGGGCGCCTCCAGTAACAAGCCTAGTTACTAGGCCCAATAAATTACTCTAATTTCACTGTGAAACATGAGCTAAGATATACTCATTGTAAAGACTCTATACTCAACTTTCCAGAGGCGGAAGAAGATGGAGAAAGCAAAATTATAATCCTTGTAAAATGATCGAAAAAGTTAGATCAACAGGGAATACCACTGAGCGAAATCGCTACAAAATAAGGAATGTCCGTCATAATGAATATGGCGGTGTTGTCATACTCAATAATAATACGAGAATGGGAGTAACCTTACTACGGCTCCCCTTCTATTCTGCCACACCCCCTCGAAGCGTAAATGCTATTGGGGGTGCAGATTGCTATGTGGCGTGTCATGAATACGTCCTCTGATATGCGATATCCTTGAGAGAATATTTAAGGATATTTGCCCCAGGAGTTAGGATTCTGGATACCTAAAGTTAAAATTCTCTAGCAATATCTCTGTAGTACATATATCCCTTAGGAAGCTACTAAGGAACTTCCATCAGGATGACATGACTTGAGCCTAAATACATACATATATATATATATATATATATACATATATATATATATATATATATATATTATATACCTATAAATATATATATGTATATATATATATATATATATATCTATATATATATATACATATATATATATATTGTACATATATATATATATATATATATATATTATATGTATATATATATATATATATATGTATATATATGTATATATATAAATATATATAATATACCTATATATATATAAATATATATGTATATATATGTATATATATAAATATATATAATATACCTATATATATATATATATATATAATATACCTATATATATGTATATATATAAATTATATTAGATATATATATATATATATACATATATATATATATATATATATATGCATATATATATATATATATGTGTGTGTAGGTAAATATATATATATATATATATATATGTATATATATATATAGGTATATATGTATATATATATATATATATATGTATACATATATATGTATATATATATATATATATAGAGAGAGAGAGAGAGGAGAGAGAGAGAGAGAGAGAGAGAGAGCTACAAAGAGCAGATTGTTACTTGCAAAGTGTAAATCAAAGCAGTGCAATGTGAGCACTATTGTGTTTTATGCGCTAACAAAAGATGCCCATGAAGAAATGAATGATGAATACTATGCAGAACTGCAGAGTGTAATAGATGAGATCCCAGAGAGAGATAGGAAAAGTGTGATTGGTGACTTCAATACTAACGTTTGTATGATTAATCAGGGCATAGAAATTGTAAATGGTGTTAAGGGACTTGGCGAAGTTGAAAATAAAAATGTAGCCCATTTTATGAGTTTTTAATCAGCAAAAAAATCTTGCTATTGGAGGTAAACAAGGACATCCACAAAAATACATCGACTTAACCATATGGTAATTACAAAAATCAAAACGATCATACTGCAATCAATAAAAAGAAAATGAGAACTTAGAGAAATGTGATAGGATATAGTGGTGCAGGCATTGGTTGTTAACACCAGCTCCTCATTGCAGCACTGAAATTTAAAACATAAAGCACAAAACAGAAATGTGGATAGAATACCTAAGTTTGATACAACTAAGCTTCTAAAAGATGAGTACAGAGAAACCTTTGCAAGTGAATATAGGAATTGATTTGCAGTGTTTGAGATTAAAAGAAGAAGAGCGGACAATTAACGAAGAATGTTTTGATATTAAGAACATATATATCAGTTGGTAGGGACGTTTTGTGACATGTAGTTACAAAGAGGAAGCCATGGATATCAAATGATACTTATGATAATATAAAGAAAAGATACAATGAAAGAAAATTACAGGGTAGAACATGCTATGTATTCCAGTACTGATAATAAAGTCAAAAGTAAAGCCAGGAATGGCTGAAGAAATCCTCTATACAGTAAAGCAGATATGGCTGACAAAGCTATGAATTCTCGGAGTGGCTATGTTGTATGAATTGCTCATAGAATTATTAATGAAATCTCCATAAGGGCAAAGAAGAAGAAACATATAACTATTAAAAAGAGAGATGGATAAGTTATAACCACCGAAAAGGAAGATCATGAATAGGAGATTTGAAGGGAATAGTTTGATTGATATGCCTGGAGCTGAGGAAGACCTTTTTGTGCCCATGAATGAAGTCAGTATCTTTGAAGTCGAAACTATTCTTAAAAAACTTAAGATATGTAAATCCACGGCATATGATGGAATAACTGCTGAAATGATATTGGCTGAAAATGAAGTGACTTCCAGAACAATTACAAGATTATTTTGTAGAATGTGGCATGAAAAGGCAAAACCTGCTGAATAGGACTAGGAGTGCA
>NC_090744.1:52959381-52964381 GCF_036898095.1 Palaemon carinicauda | reverse complement strand
AAAAAGAACAGGATTCCTTTGCTAAAGGTAAGTTTATTGCTAATGATAATTCCCTATATATAGAAATAAATGAGGCATTAAAAAATGTGAAAAATAGCATCCTAGATATGAGTTTTACAAAAAGAAAATGGAAAATAGCAAAATGATAGGAATTCAGGAAGAAAAATCCTAAGGGACTAATAGCCACAAAAACCTACCAGAGAAATTTTGAGTGATTTAAATAGATGCAGGGAAGTTAGAACAGCAGACTGGAACGAGGCGCAAAAATTACCCTAGAGTTAAACAGAATAATGGGCAGAAATTTAGATCAAAGACAGTTTAAAGAAATAAAGATGACACATTTAGGTGTAGGGAAAGATTACATAAAAAGGGGATAGAAATCAGGTAAAATAATGAAAAAGGGAAAACATACAGGGAGAAAGGCAGGCACAGAGATAAAGAACCCCATCATGAAATTAAACAAAGACACTTCTCAGAAAGCCCTCCGGCACAAAGAAAGTGAAATACAAATCCTCCAAATAGTGAAAAGAAAAGAATTAAAAATAGTTAGCCGGATAGAAAGGAAGTCAGGAAGACGAAAAATTTTATATAGGAAAGATAGGCATATGTAGCGGAGGTACATCCACGTTGCAAGTGACTATTTTATCTTATGGAGACTCTGGCAAATACAGTTGATATACTAGGATGCAATACAGTGATAGAATATTGTGAAATACCTGCTTCCAAATTTTAAGGGTGAAAATAAAATGATATGCAGAAATGAAATGCAAACAAGTAAAAATCAAGGGGTATGAACCGTCAGGTTAGGTAGAGAATTAAACGCCAAAATATGCCAAATGATGAATAAAGATGTAATTTTTTAGTAACATTTCCCAATAGAGCCTTAAGATATCGTTCAAAAACGATACAATGATGAAGTATGAATTTTATTTATGAGAAGTGCAGGCTTAAAATAAAGAAAAAATTAGATAGTCAGGGTATGATTCTACTTGTCAAAGACAAGTCTTTTACAAAACTGGCCACTTTGTAGGAGACGAATTTGACATGAGAAACAGACTCCAGACTAAGAAAGGGAAATGGAAATTGATTAAAAAGACAAGGAAAAATAAAGTTGAGAAATAGGAAGAGTAGCCAAGAATAGATATACTCCTTGTCAATATATGACAGGCGCCATATAAATAAAATAGAATGTCGACAGAAATACAGTGAATCAAATAGAATAGCCTAAATAAGAGGGAATTCCAAGAAATAAATGTCATAGGCAATTGAAGCTATAGGTTTATAGAATTAAAAGAAATATGTTGTTGTTAGGCACAAAGATTTAAGATGAAGATATAGGCATGTGAATAATAAATGAGCTATGATACTATTAAGTAAATAAAGTCTGATCAGTACTGAAAATATAAAAAGCTAGAATTTAGCTAGAGAAGTCATAATGATGCCTAAATAAAAATAACCCGCAGAGATAAAGAAGATAAGTTAACTAAAAATAGGATGCCAGAGTCTGTCAAAAGAGACAATAATGCAGTTCAGATGAAGGAAAATACAAGCACACTAATTAATTAATACTACTCCGGATAAAATAACTCATCTGAATGGCGGGTAATGACTTCTAAAATAAAGGAGTAGAGATTACAGTTAGGTAATCAGAAAGGGGCCAAAATTTACCATAAGGAGCATAGAAATAGGGATAGATGAGAAATAGGCAGAGATTAGCCATTGCAGGCGATAGGTTAGGCAGAATAGAATAGAAACATCGGCGCCAGAACCTGCCCAGAGAAACTGTCAAAAACTTATTAAAACTTTTTAAATACCGATATGAATCATGAAATATTACCTATCAGCCAACGCCCCATAACGAACACGGTGAGTGTTAAAATGAATCAATAAGACTCCTTATAAATCTCCCGAGATATATTACCCAAAGAGGATAGAAGTTAGACTAGTTAGATCATCATAAGTAGAATAAAACTGACATGTCTATCCCGATAATAAATAATGTTTGGCTCGATTATTGAGGAGTAAAATACATAGAAAATATTGTAAGTACCATGGTCAAAGAATACGAGCCATTCACGGCTATTAGCATTTCGAAGAATGTTAGAAATTAGAGTGAAGTCGATTGGCTCACTCAGCTCCTCTAACTATTGACAGAATGATGATCTAAATTTGGAGACAGAAAGAATAAGCCTATAGAATGATGTTACTAAGTTTAGTAAGAATATAGAGCCATAAGAATAATAGAACTAGTCTAGAATAGGGAGAATAGCAGGATAAAGAACCAGATTAAAGAGTGACCCATCCCTAGATTTGAATAGGGTAAGTAAACAGAGTAGATAGATTTAAGATATGTAGAGAAATAAGGGTTAAAGTGGAAATCCTGCTCCACAAAGATTGACAGATGTAAAAGATTTTTTTTTAGGAATGATAGGATCTTAGGGATAATAAGCAGTATTTGCTAAATTACCCAAGCCTTAAAATAAAGTTAACCTAAAAATATGTAGTGTGCAAATGAAATAGAAGGCTATAAATAATGAAGAGAAATGAATTTTGATCCTACATTACCTTAACCCGATCTCTTAACCAGGAGTTATAAAAATAATGTGTGAAGCCTCATAAATATAAAAAGAAATGTCTCATTAAAAAGGTAAAACCCGAAGAAGGGTAATGTATCATGAGAGTAGTCTTAAATTGGAGGAAAAATAACCGAGTAGGATAGATTATCCAAATAATGGTCTAGAGAAGTTTAAAAATTTGTTTAGGGCATAGAGTATATGTGCTTATTGCTCATAAGAATGATTGTGATTTTACAGTCCAAGAAGGACTATTGTGGATGAAAGAATAAAAGGAATCTTAGGAGCCTTAAAGTACTGGATGTTTGTCCAGGATAAATCACTTTATTGGTAGGTTTATGATGATAAAAGAAAGATTATTTAAAAGGACAGGAAGATGTTAAAAGGAAATATAACTACCAATAATTTGTTTCAGTTGTCAGGCAGGAGACCTAGAAATAGGAAGAATTAAAATAGAACCAGAGAAACCAAAGGTTAATAGAAATGATGTAGATGAATTACTCCCAAAAATAGGAATCATATAACAGGATGGCATATTACTTAAAGGAATACATACAAGGAATAGGGAGAAATACTTGTTCATGAATAGAAATTCCTGACATACTAACAAAATACTAACAAAAACTCATGATCAAGTTAGTAGGACATCCAGTGATCAAAGACTGTATTTGATGATGAATTAATTTTTGACCTAAGATAGATGTTTGAGATTGTAAAATTAAAGCCTACATATAAGAAGTATAAAGGTCATATAAGGGTAAGAATCCTTTAGAAATTACGATTGCATTTTCTCAATCCCATAGTGGTGGTACCAACGGACTACCAGGGACTCTGTTCCCAGAACTTGACAAATGATAAAAACATACTGGTCTACATAGAATTTGATTTAACAAAGAAATGGTTGATGAGTCTGTAACAGAATAATTTGAGACCAGGATAAATAACTAGACATTCGTGTCTATAGATATTCTCTTGGGCAAAGCTCCCGAAGTTACTAGAGATTAATGAAAACTGTGCAATATTTTTCTTGTAGTAAGAAGGGTGAAATAAGCCATGATAAGTCAAGTTCAAATAGAGAAAGGGGGGCAAATAAAATAATAGCAAGGGGTTGAGGATGTCCTGCGAACTATGTATAGACCAACATAGAAGACTAATAACAATTACTTAAAGAGATCGAATTTACTTTGAAATAACTCGGTATATGGGAAACAGATTTTTTTTGTTAGGTAGATTTAAGAAAGACTACTAAACTCCTTGGGAAATGAAATAAAAATATCTGGGCACTCATACAAATATTGAGGGTAACAAATGAGTGAAAGCTTTTAATTATGTAAAGTGTGTTATCCTAGAATTTGAATATGTATTCCGTAATCAACAAAGAAGGTCCAAATCATAAATGTCTCCAAACAATTAATTAAGGGACCACAGAGAATATTGAGTTGCAAACTAAGATGAAAAGTTTTTGATAAAGTTATGGGTAATGAAGACAGGTGAAATATGAACCCATAGGTGATTGAATATTTACAAATGTATTGATTTTGTTTGCAAGTTTGAATAAATAATGATGCCATTAGAGCAAAAGAATTATTACTGCATTTTATAAGCGATGCATTGATTGATATTTTTTTTTTGGTGTAACACGTGTAACAATGATAAACATGCATGTATACAATGAATTTTATTATGGATTGATGATGATTAAGTTAACTTAAATAATTATGAAGAAAGAAAGATTTAAGTGATTAAAAGATAAGATGTGCACCAATAATGAACTTTGAAGTTGAATGTCTCAAAGGGATATTTTAGGCCCATAATTATTATGCAGGTAATAGTGAACAATTAAGTACATATGGTGAATTACAATAATTAAACCTCTCATTTTGAAGTTAAAAAAAGAGTGTGTGTGGAAACACACGAATTGATTTTTATGCCTGTGTAGTAGATGAATCCTTGAAGAAAGGATAAATAAGGTGTTTTAATTGAGACAGTCTGCAATTGATTTATTTAAAAAAAAAAATTAACATTGAAATGTAAGATCCTGTCACTTGAATTTTATGAATACCCTTCTGAATTCAATATATATATAGTTGAGAATTGAAGTTCTTGAGATAAAAATAATACGCAGACAAGGTGCAAATAAGATTCAAATTTATGAACATGATTTTGTTATGTATTGAATATGTTTCTTTATTATGAAATGATTATGATGTTTGATGATTTAAGACATTGATATATTTGAGTTTTTGATTTTACTCATTATTTTTATGAAGAAGGTGAGAAATATTTCTTTTGATGCCATTAATTAACAATGATTTATCATGATAATATTGATGAGTAAATAAGGTACCATAGTGATGTTTTACAAATGTTTATTGATACTGATTACAAATGAGTAATACTCTTGATGAGTTATAATGTGCATGACAC
>NC_090744.1:52929381-52954381 GCF_036898095.1 Palaemon carinicauda | reverse complement strand
CTGGCTCCTCATGAAAACCTTACAGCAATTGTATTAGTAAACTCTGAGTTTAAATACCTGATTTAGGGAGCCCTCACATACGAATAAACAATGAATGTACAATGTAAGGTTATCATATTAATGATATTTTGATTTTTTAAAGAAAAAAACAAAAATCTATAACAAATCTTTGGAAGCTCAAAACTCAAAACATACTTATTCACACTTAGGTACATTATTCTCACTTATTTATTGCTAAATTTTAGAGAGAAAGATATCATTGAAAAGAAGAATAAAAATCGCACAATTTTGTATAACAGAATTCTTATTTTCCTTTTACTCTTTTTTTCATGATTTTTTCATGTCGAAACAAAAAAAAAAACTAAGAAAAATTCATGAAAAAAAGATTAAAAAGGAAAATCGAAAATCTTTCACGCAGTTTTGTTGGTATGATTTTTAATACAATTGGTGTTATATTAGTGTAGAAAAATCTACCTATTTTTTTTAAACTTGATTTTGCTAATAAATTGAAAAAAGTTTTTGATCAAATGACTTGGAATTGTTACATGATGAAGGTGTTATAGATGTATAAAACATATATGGAAATATTGTAGTTTGGATATTTAAAAAAGAATCCATGGCATAGCACACAGTTCCCTTCAGGCCTATTTTTCCCATTTTTGCGAACATTTTTTTAGCGGCAGCCAAACGATCCAATGCCAGACTCCTGAATCTTCTGAATACTGGGGACCTCATCATCTTCATATAATGATAAATAACTTGTTTCTCGGGAACCAAGAACATTTGATGAAGTTCTGTACCGGATATTTTAGGGCACGACAGGAGGATGTGGGCATAGGCCTCCTCCTGTGCGCTGATGTGGAGAGAAAGATCCGAGAGATCAGTTTAGGGAGGTGATGACGAGTAAGATTCAGCATTGATTAACAGACAATGAGCACCATCAACTAGTAGGTTATAATATTAGAGGAAATCGGCAACGAGGATTAGCAATATGACATCAGCAACGAGAAACTTCCAGTTGTATTTGGTGTTTTTAAATGATAATGTAAGGTTCTTGTAACTGTAGGTAGGTATCACAGATCAGCTGGCAGCTGCCAAGCAGATATCAACAGATTTCTTCTCATCAGCCCCAAATATGGAGCGGTAATAGCATGACTGTGGCCAGAAAGGGGCTCTATAAGTCATTGGTTGGGGCGTTAGTTGTGAGGTGTCGGCTGCTGTGTGGCCACCCTGGCACATAAGGGGGTGGCTGTCTGTGTTCTACTGTATACACGTCAGCTTCGGTTAATATCAAATAGTTTTCCTCTTCGTCAGGAGTGGCGCCATTGATGGAGGTCTGGAAGGTGGTGAAGTTGCTGTCCATTTGGACGTCGACTTCGGTTCTGATCATCAGGTCCTTCATGGGCAAAATATGGACATTGGGTATAGTATCATATACTGGTTCAGGAATGCGTCATACTAAACGGTCACTAAGTGTTTTTACCTCATAAAGGGAGCCCTCTACGGTAGGTTTCAGGCGAGGGATACTGGTCATTTCCTTGAAGGCGAGCAAAACCTTTTGGTTCCCCAATGGTTGCTTAGAAAGGTAAGAATTTTTGTCTTTGCGGAAGGCTAGCAATGGCGAGTGCTGGTCAAGGAAGTATATTTCAAGGGTGTCGCACGTTATTGCAGTGTCCCCTCGCTTGCAAAGCCAATCAGAGATTTCCAGGAAAGTGTCCTCAGCGATCGCCACGTGAACAGAGCCTGCTTTGGGGCTTGACTGAGTCATGCTTTTGATCTGCATCAAATCTGCCTGCTTGAACAATTAGAATGCTGGTGTGCTAACGAAGGGGAATAGTTTCATGTACCGTTGATAGAAGAGTCAGTATCGGAAGGCAGCATCATCAACCAGTAAGTCACAGCAGTGATCGGGGAAAGCAGGAGGGAGCTAGTAACTCGGTTTATTAACACTTGCGCGATCGAGCATCTAGGTGACAATTAACACTGGAACGGTACGGTGGGTCGTCCGCGACTCCCAGCGTCAAAACAAAAGAGGTTTTTCTCACATGACTCACCCATGTGACTGAATTTGTGGGTGATCGACCTGCTGTCGGTGTCTCGCCTACACGCTCTAGTAGTGTCCAAATGTGCATCACTGTAGCTGTACTCCTTCCCAGATTTCTGAGACGCGTCGGGGTCGAGCGCGACCGAGTTTACCCTTCTAAGGTAAGTTGCATAATTATCAAAGTTATTACGTATTATGAAATTGTCGTACAATCGTGCAACTTGTATAGGTTATCAGTTGTAGGAAGTCTTGGTGGATTGTTTGGTTACCATGTGCATGATTTTTTTTTTAGTTGAAATGTCGTTCATCACCACGAGGACAATTTTACCGCGAGTGCCCCTTTTTAATTTTTTTTCATTTTTTGGCCAAGTCATTTTTCCGTAAGAAATTGCCAAATAGTGTCGAAAAACTTTTGCTTTTTTAGTGGTGGAAAGTGTGTCTAGATGATCTGGCTACCCAGGCGTGACTTTGTTTTTGTCAGATACGCCGTAGATATTGGTATGTGGGGTATTTTCCTGCGGTTGCCAATTTCTGTTTTGTTTTCAATATCTGTAAAAATTTACTATGTAGTAAGGAATTGCCGTATACTATTGATTTTTTTTCATGTTAATATTTGTTAGAAATTGTGCCTTGATAGTTGGGCTAACACGTGCATGTCTTTTTTTTTATCTGAGATGCCGTATATTAGAATGTTGGCCATTTTTCTGCCAGTGCCCCTTTTTATTTGTTATGCATTTTTTGGCTTAGTCATGTTAACGTAAGGAATTGGCAAGTAGTGTCGCAAAACTTATATTTTTATAGTGTTGGAAAGTGTTTCTAGATGATCTGGCTACCCATGCCTATCTTTTTTTTAGCCAGATATGGCGTATATATAGGTATGTGTTCGATTTTCCTGTGATTACCATTTTTTCGTTTTTTCCCATTTCTTTCAAAATTACTACGTACTAAGGAACTATCACAGAGTAATGATTCATTTAGATGTTTATTTGTCGGAAAATGTGCCTTGATGGTTTGCCTAGCATGTGGCTGAATTTTTTTTTTTTCTGAAATGCCGTATATTAGAATGTTGGCCATTTTTCCGAGAGTGCCCCTTTTTATTAGTTTTGCATTTTTTTGCTTAGTCATGTTACCGTAAGGAATTGGCAAGTAGTGTTGCAAAACTTATATTTTTATAGTGTTGGAAAGTGTTTCTAGATGATCTGGCTACCCATGCCTATCTTTTTATTAGCCAGATATGGCGTATATATAGGTATGTGTTCGATTTTCCTGTGATTGCCTTTTTTTCGTTTTTTCCCATTTCTTTCAAAATTACTACGTACTAAGGAACTATCACAGAGTAATGATTCATTTAGATGTTTATTTGTCGGAAAATGTGCCTTGATGGTTTGCCTAGCACGTGGCTGAAATATTTTTTTTCTGAGATGCCGTATATTAGAATATTGGCCATTTTTCCGCGAGTGCCCCTTTTTATTTGTTTTGCATTTTTTTGCTTAGTCATGTTACCGTAAGGAATTGGCAAGTAGTGTTGCAAAACTTATATTTTTATAGTGTTGGAAAGTGTTTCTAGATGATCTGGCTACCCATGCCTATCTTTATTTTTAGCCAGATATGGCGTATATATAGGTATGTGTTCGATTTTCCTGCGATTGCCACTTTTTCGTTTTTTTCCCATTTCTTTCAAAATTACTACGTACTAAGGAACTATCACAGAGTAATGATTCATTTAGATGTTTATTTGTCGGAAAATTTTGTTTTCTTCTTTTTTGATTGAATATCATAAAAATTTTTTAGCTAAAATTTTATATTGTTTTACATTTTTTTTTTCGATTTTATTTCCCTTCTAAATTTTTTTTTGGGGTCAGAATTCTAATTTTATAGTAGTAAAATAATCGACAATCATCCAGCAATCCACCATACAATTTTTATGCATATCCAAGAATAATTAGATTAGTAAATAACACCTTGAAATTGACACACCCTTCCTACATTTCAGGTGGCAGATTAGGGAGTCTGAGTCAGTGTGGTTGGCGGCCATTTTGTGGACATATCCTAAGCGTAAGTTGCCCTATCTATATATATTCTTGTTCCCTATAGAATTTGTGATATTTTGGTATATTTTTACCTGCATAAATATCATATTATATATTAAATATATGTATTTTATTACGAAATTTCTAAGTACTCAAAAAATGACCTTTAGATATGGCCCCTGATATAAATGTAATTTAAAAAATAATAAAGATTTTTTTATATATTTCTATCTTAAGATAACATATGTTTATTCCCTAAAAAAATTAGCCACTTCCTATTTCATTTGGGTACCCAAAAAAATTCATGAAATTTGGACACATTTTTTTGGCCAAAAAAAGTTACCCTTTTTTTCTCATTTCAGATCTTCACCTCCATGGGTCCGACTTCATCCAAAATACATCAAGATGTGTCCTAAACATTCAAGAATCAATTCCTAAAAGGATTTGTGTATATATGTATAAATGTTTTTTTTATGAATTTTTATGTAAGGTCTTTTTTTCCACTTAATTTTTTAAAATATTTATAATAAATAGTTTTTCTGCAGATGAGTAGTATTTATCTTCATAATAGTTTGAAGCATTCATTGAACTTTTTTTGGGCAAAAAAAAGGAGGTTACTGCAAAAACAGAATTTTCAAGAATTTTTTTTTGCGTCGGGGTCGCGCGCGACCGAGTATACCCTTAAAGGGGTGTCCGAGGCCAGGGTTAAGAGGCCATGTAAATATATCTAACTTTATTTCAATACATCATAAGGTTTAATACAAGCAATTCCAAGAATGAACGGGAAAAAAATTTAAACATAATGATCCTTGGACATATTCAGTAGGCTTAACCATTTTATCAGTGCCAGTGGAGAGTGATATCAATATATACAAAAAACAGAAATACCGTCACAGTGTACACGTGTATGTTATAAATGTGCGGTGCCCACTTTTAATCGTGTTTTATATGTTTCCTGTAAAAAAAATTAAAAATACTCTCATCCTATTAAAATTTCATAAAGACCAGATAACTACATAAATGATAATGCATATAATGTACTTGAACATAGTATTTGAATGGAATGTAAGTAATAATCAAGAGAGAGAGAGAGAGAGAGAGAGAGAGAGAGAGAGAGAGAGAGAGAGAGAGAGAGAGAGAGAGAGAGAGAGAGAGAGAGAGAGAGAGAGATACCCCTGAGAAAGTTTCTTTTTTTTTTGGTTATTTACAAACTGAGATCCAGTTGGTTTACAAGATAATACAAATCAAACAGTTTCATTTCTTTGTTTATTTTTTGGATGGTGACACTCATTTCAAAATAATTTCCTTTGCGACTCTTATTCAAGAATATATTGGTTTAACGATGGCATAACACTTCGAATTTATTTTAATAGGCTATGGAGTGGAAAAATTTACAATAAAAAATATTGGGATACTGCCAAATCAACAACAACCATTGATTAATGAAATCATCAAGAATCTTAAAAATTTGAATTTTTTCGAATAATTTTAGATGTATATTTGATTGTTTACAAGTCTTTGCAGAATTTCACGACCGATTACACATGTCATCTCCCTCTTCGACGAAGTTCACAATTCGATTCTTGTGAAGAGATGGACGTCGGTTCTCAAGGAAGATCATCTCATGCCCAAAATAGATTGAATTATCAAAATAACTCTTTTGACACCCCGGAAAATACTGATTTTTTATATGGGTGGAACTAAGATCTGATTCCATCAAGTGTGGATCTTTTCCATACGATGCTTACTTTTACTCTAAGAATATATGTAATTACAGTTCGGAACTCCTCAGTACAGCATGAAGCCTGGTAAAACATCTTGTGCACTTCCATCTAAGATATCAAAGCCTTATCACTTATTATTTCTATACTTCAACAATTCTCATGATTCCATTCTTGCAAGGTGAATATTGTTTGTTCTTCAGGAACACGATCTCTTGTCCAAGGTAAATTAAAGGTTTAAGATTACACATGCCCTCGGAAAATCTTGATATGTAATCTGTGTTCAAATTCGATTCAATTTGTAGGAGCACATTTCAATGTGACCAATTGAAGACTCGATGCTACAGCATTTTCTCTGTAAGGTAACAACTGTTGCATTCTCATCCAAACCATCTAAGCAGTTTCTGTTCTTTCTCCGATAAAATTCAAGATTTCACTGATGAGAAGGAGTTACTGAAGAGTTTTATAAAACGGTATTTCTTTTACTCCCACAGTTTGAAATATGACGCTCATTCGCTCCCTTGAAATATGAAGATTTGAAGATTGGTTGTAGTTGACCTGAAACAGCATAACTCCTCAAAACGGCTTGATGTACCGTGGCTCCAGCATTTTATTTTTGCAGCACCATCTTCTGCAAGTCCACCCCAATTTCCCATGCCTTGCCACTTCTAAATGCAGTACTTGGGTATTTCGCTTTATATTTATGGTAAGGAATAAATTTCTTAGTAAGTTTAACATTGCAGATAGCATCTCAACGGACAAACTAAGCCCGAGTTAGTTTTCAGGATAACAGGAAAACTATTTGCGTTTCATCATTAATTGTTTGGTGTCGACACATATTTCGTATACTTTCGTTGTGAATCATTATCTGGACTAAAATTTTTGAACAATGGAATCGCCTTTTAACATAAAGGCTATTATGGTGGATATTCCAAGTAACACAAATATTTGGATACTTCTAAATTGATTCAAAGATATTGAAAAATTAAAACTAAAAATCGTAAACATTAGAAATTTTTAGAATTATTTTGAAAAAAAAAACATGAATTTTCTTTTACAAGACTTCACAGAATTTTATGAAAAATCTAGCAAGTCCTCACCTTCTTTGACGAAGCTCACAGCTCCATTCTTGCCCTGGGATTGAGGTTTCATCAGAAAATCTAGATTGCTTATCTTTGTTGATCTATATCCGTCACGGGTGACAGGGTAGAATTTCATTAACAAAAATAAATATGGCAATTTCTTCAATTACACAATAAATAAAGTGGACCTCCAATCTTATCCCATTTATTCAAGGAATTTATATCTTTAGTGTATTAGGAGATTTTCTCAGAAAAATACGTTGTCTTTTCTATATAGGCCTATATTTGGTCTTTTTATAAATGTTAGAATAGCAAAAGAAGAGAAATGTTGCCAATTAAAAGAAATAGAAACACAACAACAGGAGCTATCACACAAAGGAAATAATCTCATACAGTACTCAAAAAATAAAAAATGAAATTTTAAACTATAGTTTGTGAGAAAAACTTATCAGGTTCACATATCTCGTGGTATAATATTCATTTTGATGAGAAACTTATTGATTGACTATAATTTATTGTTGGACACTAAACTCAAATCAGATTAATTTTTCAGTTTATTTTTTTTACAAGGAAATAAAACATGAATTATTTTTATCTGTTCCAGGGTTTTGCCTAAAAAAAGGAAAAAAAATCCTTGGCATAGGTATAATTTCCGCAAATTGTAAAACAAAATACTAATTCATTACAGTTATCCTATTATTATTATTATTATTATTATTATTATTATTATTATTATTATTATTATTATTATTATTATTATTATTATTATTATATCGACTAAGAATAATATTAACAGCAATGATGATATCATAAAGTTTTGTGTATTTTACAGCGTTTGACCAAGGTGTACAAAACAAATATCCCTTCAATCGTAACTAGGTAAACGGTGATTACAGAAGCTTCTTACGTGAAATAATCGTTAAATTCAAAGCTGAAAGCAAAACATAAAAAACCTTAACTACGTACTTTCTCGTTAAATGAGTTGCAGTTACAACATTAATTTGTGTGGTAGATGCAGCATAACAGAGATGAGTAATTTTCTGTTAAGCAAAACATTTCATCTTGCTATATTTAAAGTTTGGTTCTGAGCAAAAGCTCTTCTGGATTCAATATATTTTTTCTAGAAAGAACCTCTAGATCAGTGGTTCTTAACCTGGGGTACCTGTACCCCCAAGGGGTACGAAACCTTAAGCCTGGGGGTACGAGACATGATAGCCAGTGCAATGGTAGCTACTGTATATTTACCATGAGAAGGCAAAACATGTATTTCCCAAATATTTCTCTTACAAATAATTTCTTTTTTAAGTTAGTGCTGTAAAAAATTTTCTTATGTTTTCTATGGTTTCATATACGTTTTCTTGATGTCTCGTACGGTTCGTGTTCGCGTTGTTCCTGACTCTGAAACATGCTGCATGTGCACTATGCTGAGCTGCTCAAAAAATGGTCTGACTTGGTCAAAAACTGGTATGTGTTGGTCAAAGCATGGCTTGAGTTGGTCAAAATATGGCTTGAACTGGTAAAAAAATTCCTTTGGTAAATAAATGACCTGGATTGGTCAAACAATGGCCTGAGTTGATCAAAACAATCCCTTGATTTGGTAAAAAAAAATGTCCTGAGAAGGTGAAACTGTCCTGAGTTGGTAAAAAATGGTCTCGGTAAAAAAATGGCCTTACCCTCCCACAATAACATACACTTCGAGCCATCTCTGGGTGAACTGTGTATTGTGTTGGTGGTGATCCGTTATTTCATATCAATTGTAACATGTTGTAACGGTTATAACATCCAGGCCTGCATCTTTCCAGGTAATATCGGTGTGATCAAGATCTAGTAACTATGTCTAAGAAACGCAAGTGGAATGACGACTACATTCGTTATGATTTTACCTGTATGACTGAGGCAGATGGAACTCAACGACCACAGTGCATCCTCTGCAGCACAGTCTTTGCAAATGCAAATCTCAAACCATCAAGACTCAATGAACACTTAAACAATCGGCATGGAGGCACAGATGCTGGACATGACTTAAACAGCTTGAAGATCAAGCAGGAACGATTTGATCGTAGTGGTACCCTGTCAAAGCTAGGTTTTGTGCTAGTTGAGAAACCTTTGTTGCAAGCATCTTATGAAGTTGCCCTTTTGTGTGCAAAGAAGAAAAAAACTCACACTATCGCAGAGGAGCTTGTTAAACCTTGTGCATTAGAAATGGCAAAAATAGTGTTAGGGACAGAAGCTGAAAAGAAGCTTAAAAGAAGCTTAAACAGATACCTCTGTCAAATGACATTATTCATTCAAGGATTTATGATATGAGTCAAGATATCTTGCAGCAGGTGATAACAGACCTGAAAGCTAGTCCTGTCAGAGTGAGTATTCAGGTGGACGAGTCAACTGACGTTAGTTTTTGCAGCCAGTTGATGGCATTTGTTCGGTATGTGAAGGAGAAAGAAGTGGTGGAAGAATTCTTATTTTGTAAACCTCTGAAAACTACTGCAAAAGCAACTGATGTGTTCAGTCTTGTGAAAGAGTTCTTCTTGGAACATGAAATGACTCAATATGTGTGATTCAATTTGCACTGATGGAGCCCCTGTCATGCTTGGAAATAAATCAGGCTTTGCTACCCTAGTGAAAAAAGAGGTTCCCCATGTAACTGTCACTCACTGTATGTTGCATCGTCATGCACTTGCTACAAATACGCTGCCAGAAAAATTGAAGACTGTTTTATCAGTTGTTGTGCGTGCTGTAAATTTCACCAGAGAACGGGCAGTGAATCACTGTCTTTTTGCATCTTTTTATGAAGAAATTGGAGCTGAGCACAGTGTTCTTTACCACACAGAAGTGAGGTGGCTTTCCCGTGGCAGGGTACTTACACGTGTATTTGAACTTCATGAAGAAATTATGCAATTTCTTAGAAATCAAGGCAGTGAAATTGCTGACCATTTTGAAAACAGGGAGTTAATTTAGTCTCTGGCATATCTGGCAGATGTATTCATGCACCTCAATGAACTGAATGTCTCTATGCAAGGAACAGCGATGAATATGATAACTGCCAGAGAAAAGTCATCTGCCCTCACCAAGAAACTTCCAATGTGGATAAAGCGCATTAAAAGTGGAAATTTTGCAAACTTCCCTTTTTATTGATGAGTCTGCTAGTGCTGAAGAAGAGCTGCCCATCCTGAGTGAAGTAAAAGAACATTTGCAAGAACTGATTCAGTCCTTCCAAGGGTATTTTCACCGTGAAGAATGTTCTGTGGCACAAAGATGGATACGGGATCCATTTCTTTTCAACCTTGATTCCATGGATGATAATGACATCATGAAAGATGATCTTGTGGAGTTGCAGACCAATGACAGAATCTGAATGGAGTTTGAATAAATGCAACTGGATATGTTTTGGTGTGCACAACTCCAAGCATTCCCATAGTTAGCAAGGAGAGCTTTGGAGGTCCTCGTGTCATTTGCAACTACATACTTATGTGAGGCAGGTTTTTCAACGCTCCTACACATCAAAAGAAAATCCAGAAACCGTTTGGATGCAAGTGATGACATGCGTCTGGCACTTTCAAAGAAAGAACCTCGTTTGAACAATATCATTAATGAGAAACAACAACAAAACAGCCACTAAAAATGTGTTGGTGTGCACTATGTAGTAATACTCATTATTATTCATTGTATCCTACTAATTGACACTTTTGATTTGAAATAAAAAAGTACCTCTCTTCTGTAATTGAAAATCTAATAATTTCTCAGCAAGGTTTGTATCACTAATCCTTTTCATATATTTGTATTGTATTTACATTGGATGGGGGTACGAGAAAAATTTCTGACATATCAAGGGGTACGGGCACTGAAAAAGGTTAAGAACCACTGCTCTAGATGAAAATATTCTATTGACACTCATCACCTTTTCAATGATAAGAATAAAATAGATTATCTTGGGATGAAGTTCAATCTTTGAAAGTCTGTATGTTAACAAGAATCCTCATGTTATCATAGTTTTCCTCTTCTTCTACTTCTATAAAGGAAAACTTAAAACAAACATGGACATTGTACTATTGTGTTTGAGAAATATGTAATTGGATTTTTAGAACGAAATTATAACCCTAGAATAAAATGTCTTTCAAATTAAAATGAGGCATTTAATTATTGGGTCAAAATAACTTTCCAGTAATTGATATGCACCAATGATTCAAGGAAAATAGTCAACTACTAATAAAACTTATATTATTTATAAACACTCAAGATTTGGAGAGAGAGAGAGAGAGAGAGAGAGAGAGAGAGAGAGAGAGAGAGAGAGAGAGAGAGTGAGTCCCTACAAAAAAAAGTTTTGAATTATATGTTAAAAAAGAAAATCCACTAAAGAATGTAATTAGCAATATGTAAAATATATGAAGAAACCAAATGACCATACAACGAATTCAAGAAATTGAAGCCTTATGATTAGGAATTGATGTATACTAAGGATGTCATAAACTGCGGTTATGTGAATATAATAAATCTATGCAAATTAGAGAATTCATAAATAAGAAATATTTTGACATACTAGTATTATCTAAGACATGGGTAAATAGGGACCCTGCAGCTATCTATGTGTGCAGATAATTCTAATAGTAATGTCTTCTACATATTTTGGCTCTATATTTTTTAGTATTCTAGAAGTTTTATTCCAGCTGTGATAACGTGGAATGATCTTGCTACTCAGGTAGTTTAATCGGTAAACTTCAAAAGCTAAAATTTACAGCGAATGTTTTCATATTGAACCTGGTGACATAAGGAAAGCTAAATCTTAAGTTAAAACAACCATATAAAGATTTCATGACCTGCTTCGGCCGTCACATAATAAGACTCTAATGATCATTAATTTATAAGGAATTACAAGGAATTTTGAAGTCTCATAGACTTTTTTGTTCATGCGAAGGCTCTCTTTTTTTTTTCTTTGGTATGGCTTTTCTGTTTAAAGGTTTAGAAAGTTTCTATGATCTTGTCTAACTTTAACTTAAACTCTTTTACCGTCTTACTGTTTACTACATCCAATGGAAGTATGTGCCTATATTTTTGCTATTTTCTATGCAAAGAAATTACCTAATAGCGTGCTGTCGTATATTCTCCATTCCAGTTTGTGTTCCTTACTTCTAGACTGATTTGGGCTAAGCATGAATAGACTGTTGTTGTGTACATTTCTTTTTTCTTTAAGATTTGCTAATGCCTCTATTAGCTGTCCCCTTAGTCGTCGAGTTTGCAGATCAAATATGTTCAAACATTCCATTTTCATTCTATATTAAAATTGTCTTAGTGTTAGAACTAGTTTGGTGGCCCTAGTTTGTACTTCTTCTGGTCTATTAATATCCTTTAGAATATTTCGAGCCCTGAATTGGACCCTATATTCTAGGTGGGGTCTTAATGTAGATTTGTACAGCTGTATTACAGTGTATTTGCTTTTATATTGGCATTACTTCTATATATAACCTATTAGTTTTTCTGCTTTATTTTCAGTTCTTATTCTCTGCTTGGTGAAATTCAAATCTTTGCTGATGATAATGTGAAGATCCTCCTTCTGCTGCACACTTTTTATTCCATTACCTAGCAGTCAGTAATCTGTTTGAGGGTTACTGTAACCTGTGTGCATAACTTTGCATTTCCCAGAGTTGAAAGACATTTTCTATTTCCTGGACCTTTTTCCCAACTTAATTGGACTCTCTCATAAAGCTTCTACGTATTCTGAGTTCGTAGGGTCCTTGAGGTAGTTCGCTTTTAACAGCTGCCCACTCTGAGGCATCCTCATTGATTACAACTGTTTTCTGTTTATCGTCCAATTAGTTTTTTATGAGGGATCATGTCAAAAGACGTTTGAAAGCCTAGGATTATAGTGTCTATTACCCTGTGTCTGTCATATATGGTAAAGATGTGGAAAAAATTCCAACAGATATGTAAGACAGCATCTCTTTTGTCTAAAATCATGTTGGCTATCGTTCAGAATTTTTTTTTTATTCTACGAGTTCTACTATTAAATCTACTATAGTTGATTTAAAATTTGTGTAAGATACTGAGATTAGATACAGTTCTATAATTGGCAGGTGCTAATTTTATTCCTTTCGTGTAGAATGGAGGAGCATTGCCTAGTTTCTATCCTTGTGGTGCCTTTCTTTCGTGGCTGTCTTTCGGAACATTTTGTAGAAGATTGGGGTTATCTCTTCTTCTAGTTCTATGACCCCTCCTGGATGATTATCATCTGGACGTGGTGCCTTAAAATTACAGAGTACCTTTATTTTCTTTTTGATATCTTCCATTGTAAAGGTGATTTCGTTTAGTGGTTGTGGCCCATCACATATGATACCTGCTTCGACGAGGGTTGTTGACTCTTCTCTAAGTGAATATGGTTGTGAAATATGCATTCATCAGGTTTTTTTTTTTTTCAAATAATTTTTTATAAGGTTACAATATGGATATCTTAAGAGGCTTGTGTTGTTTTTGTATTGATTTTCTACTGTTTACATAAGCAAAACCTTATTTACCGTTTTCATTACTTCCTTATAACACTCTTTTGTCATTAATCATGCCATTTCTAACTATTTTGTCTGCATTTCTGCTTAACTTTTTGCGTTCGAAAAATTCCTAAATTGAGAGCTTTGGCTAATCCTCTGCTGAATCATTTTGAATCTCGAGTTCCATCTGGTAAAATTTTTCTATAGGTCCATTTTTTTCTTTTTACACTTTTACAAAGGGGTTCCGTTTTGTATCTATGCTACCACTTCCATCGTTTTCTAAATTCTTGGTGTATTCCTTTAGTTGTATCCAGTTAACTTTTTTTCTTAGTCTACTGTTTTTTTTTTTTTTTTTTTTTTTTTTTTTAGTTGAAACCTAACTATGCTATGGTTAACTTTGCAAATGTTTTCACCTATCCAGACACTGGATACTCTATTTTCATCTGTTATTAGTGCAATACCAAGTTTATTGTTTACCTAAGTTGGTTTATTGACCCATTGATGGGGGATTTCATTGGTGACAAATTATGGTAGCCTATTCCTCTGTGAATGATGTAGATTTAAGTGTCCAAATTAATTGCGGCATTGAAGTCTCCCGTTAGGACACCGGGCTAACTTCCGTTAATGAATAAAGTTCTAAACACATCATCATATCAACAGAGAGAGAGAGAGAGAGAGAGAGAGAGAGAGAGAGAGAGAGAGAGAGAGAGAGAGAGAGGAGAGAGAGAGAGAGAGAGAGAGAGAGAGAGGGGGGGGGAATTCACTGTACTTTTGAAAGGCTTCGTACAAGTTTTTTATATAATGTTTGCACATTGCATCTATTTTTGTATTACCTATCAGATCGAAAAATGATAACCATATTTGTTTTTTCATATAGTGGAGAAGTTGCCATTTCTTTTCTTATTTCAATAGTCATCTTCTCCTTCACGAGCGAATTGCAGGGATGTTCTCGACCAAGAAAAAGATCGTTTACCCATTTAATCAGTCTAACTAAATAAGAAATAAAGGTCCTTTGGGAATCCTCTGATATCGCAAAAAGGTGTCAAGTACATATCAAACAACAATAAGCTTGAATTTTCAATAGTTTGATCATTTAGAACCATTCTAGTTTATATCCTCATTTAGTCTCTCTCACTTTGAGATATTCTACAATATTTTATATTAGTAGGATAGAGTGTTGTTCAGATTTGTATACGACTTGTTATACCAGTTTTGCCACTTGAATACATATGCATATACTGTAAAACCACCGAAACGGCACATAGGTGATATAAACTTGATAGTTATTTAAAAATTCCTTCTTTGAAATAGAGTACACTGTATACCTCTTGAGTGGAAAACATGATATGCCTATGAACATACAATTATACAGAGCATTATTGATATCAATTATTTTTTGCTATGCTATAATAAGTTATACGTTTAATATGTACTTTCTATACATTACTCTACGTAGGAAATATATATCCTAAATACACATTACAATGTTCGTAATTTCGCTAATCAATACTCGGTTACTCACCTATCGCTCCATTCATTTTATCGATGCTCCATAAATGATGATGATGATGATAACCATTTTCACTATCATTATCATGATCATGATGATTTTTCGGATACGTACACCGATGGGGTAAAGTGATAATGGCATTGGCATTGGAGCAGATTTTAATGCCTTAATGAAAGAACATGAGCTTCATGTGGATTCATGATACTAGACGAAAGCTGAGGCATAGATGGCACGTAATCCAAACTGCTCTGCTAGGTAGCAGACAACGTTAGTGGTACTGGTGTGACCGCAACCAATGTTAATGCTGCTTTGTCCCTTACTGTTTCGCCATCAATAGCCTCTCTATCTTTGTTAGAAATATTGTAATTTCTAACTGACGTTTTTTATCATTTTATTTCGACATATGCCTGCTGGGAAAGCAGCATAACACCTGTGATCGTGAGTGTTCTCATAACAATAAAAGTTGTAAATTTCACGGTTTCTATGACAGTGTATACGATTCTAAATCATCTCTGGGAATTTTACAAGGGTGTGTGGTCCTAAAATAGAATAGCTCAGATACACCTTACCATAATGGGAAAATTTTTTATTTTAGACATTTTTTTTTTTTATAAATGGCTGCAACTGTCAACTTACAGAACTGTTAAACTCATTTCTTGAGGTGGATGTATAAAAATAAAAAATTTTATGTCCATCACCACAAATAAACATAATATGATGATGTAAATTATGATTTCACCTCCTCTAGACTTCCAAATCACGATGCCAGCTGCCTTCATTTCCCTTATTGCATTAGAATTCTCCATCACTGGAGGACAAATACGATTCACAGATGTCAAATTCAATCCCAATATCATCGTCGCTGCTCTTCATTTCTAGATGACTTGAAGTTGTTGGAAGATCTTTGCTTTTCTGCAAATATATGAGGTAATTATTGAGTTCTAAGTGTGGTCATAGATTGTTATATGGTAGAGTAATGTATCAGTTTGGCAAACTTTTTCTTGAGAGCTGACCACTTTGTCATTCTCATCTCTACCAGCGTGATGCATTTATAGTTAAAATAGATTTACTAGAATAATCATTAATGTAAGTTGTAGGTGATGGTGGGCATATTTATAGCTATTTTAAATATATCTCCAGAGCCAATTCAAATTTAGTCAGGACTTAAACTCCTCCCAGGTACTTGTTCTAAAATCAATGGTATTTTGAACCAGTAACTCTACAATCTCCAATAATGAAATTCTTTAATTTAGCATGGAATATTCACGAATGAAACTGTTGAATTCAAGAATTCTGCTTACTGAGCACCATCTGAGCTCTTGAATAGACTCAATAAGCCTTTGAGTTCATCATTGTTCTTGCACTTAATATGTGCATTCTTATGTTATTGTTAATCTGCTAGACAGTGTAAGTTATTAAGAGATGCCTAAATGTCGTCTAGAAGAATGGTACCTCCCTGATATCTGTCTGTTTCATTATAGACTAAAGTATCACAGAAAATTCGAAAGCAATTGAACATGGGGTTGAAATGTTTTCCACCAAGAGCTAGATCTATGAATCCATCCAAGATGACGCCAGAAGTTGGTCTTGATTTTCCTTTTTCAATCCTAGCAATAATACAAAAACGGAATGGTCACCAGGAGCAATGGTAAATGATACATTCTTATTGTTTATTTACTTTGCAAGATTGTACAACTGATCACACACAATGGTTATGCTGGGTAGATGATGATGGGTGATATGATGGATTTCTTTACTTAGCCTAGTATCTGGTAACAGCTTGGCCTATAAGCCTTGATAGGCTGCTATAGTCTGTTCTTCTATATTTGGTCTCCTTTCTTCAACCTCAGCTCAGACTATTGCAAGGATGATACCTCTAAATGTTCGCGGAGCAGAGTCTAGATGAAGTTCATCAATTAGATTTAGTCTGATAAATGGTTCTCCGTGCATGACAGTTGTGTACATTTTAACTCCCTCCAGCTGTGTCCCAGGATCTTTGAGACTAGGAGATAGGTAGTAAGACAGGATGGGAGTAATATGTCATTACTCATCTTGGGTAGTTTATTTTACATTTACTGTACTCATGAACTTCTATCTGGAAAAAAAACATACATTTACACAATTTGATTGTCTACTTACAGTTGAAGTGCTAGTTTTGTAGTGATTGTCAACTATATATATATATTGCAGGTCGGGTCAGTAGCTGCCTAGAAATGTCTAAGCATAATTAAATCAATATACAAAATTTTCATGCAACGATTTATCTGCTCTTTGTCATACCATGTAAAAACATAGCGAGGTTTGTTTCTATGGCAGTAAATCTTCCATTTTTGTAGGTGATCTAAAGAAATGCAGTAGATTTGACCGGGGTCTTGTCACTAAGTTCAGACTTAGTGAGTTGGTTCAACCAAATGGTGTGCTTTAAGATTACCCTTTAGTGTTTCCTCTTCTAACTCTTACATGTATGCTAAGTAATCTCCAAATTGCTTGATCAGAAATTTCTTCAAGAGTCTTGACCTTGCTTAGGGTTTCTATAATAATAACCACCATTTAAAGAATGCATTTGCAGATCATTAGTATTCTTTGCAAAGTAGATTTAATGATCTTGAAAAATATCTTGAGAGACATAAAGAAAGAATATGCCTTAAACCTTTCGAATATTAATATGTTCCATGTTTTCTGCATTTCATCAGGTAAAGAATATTTTAGAGGTGTGTTAGGTAATTGTACCACCGTTCATGATGATAACGTATTTCCTGTCCAAAAGCTATTTGACTATATGTGATCGAGGAAATTAGGGCATTCAGTCTTTCTATTACTGTTTCACCTGTTAGATAAAGTGTATGTCACTTAAACAGGATCCATGCGTCTTCTGTTGAAATCATCAAATCTTAGATTCATTAGGATTACTATTTTTTTTTTTTTGACCCTTCGTACACAACTCACAAAAACTTTTATTTTTTTTTTTCTATGAACCACTCAAGGGTTAGATATCTATTTACAAATATATGCTTACTTAGTATGAGGATTATTTTTTATCTTAGTGTAAAACTTAATTTTGCATGCACTTCATTTCGAACCTTTGCACCTTTCCATTGCTATATAGGCATGCTCAAATTTATAGAGCTCCTAAAGGCTTAAAAGTTTAAAGGCCGCTCATGAATAGCAGAGGCAAGGGACAGTGGCATTAACCTAGCAATCAGGGATATGCCCTGAAGACTGACCATATATACATATGCTCAGGGCCAACACCCCCCTCTTCATCCAATCTAGGACCAGGGGTGACCAGGCAATGGATGCTAATGTCTCAACAGGTAGAACTAGAGGCTCCCCCAAGCTCCACATCCTTACCTCACAAGGACGGTGAGGTTGCAGCTACCAAAGGAACTTACGAGTTATAGCCAACTCTAACCCAGTCTGGAGATCCCCAACCAGGGAGGTCACCAACAAGGCAGAAAAAAAATATTTACTCATTGATTTTTACACTTTGCCTCAGATCCATTGACCATACCATCATCAAATATACAGGGTTATTGGTAGGAAATTAATTTCAATTCTGACTTTGGATTAGGCAAATCATGTCCACTATTTTCCAATGTTGATGAACCAAGAAGCTTCTTTTAATGCATTTGACCTTATAAATCGAAACTAAAAAAATTACCAATTCTCATCTAAATTGAAATATTTACAATTTAATAGTGAACGTTACAAATACCTCGAATTCCATAATCGTTCCGTTACTAAAAATCAGCCTCTTTCAATAATATATATATAGTCTTTTATTTTAGTTAATCGTTTACAGTTCAAATATGCTCTATCATTTCAAGCACTTGTTGAACATTAAGGAAGAAAATCACACAATAATTTTCATGTTTTATGGATTACCGATATCTTGTTTTTCAATTAAATTTTTACCTTTTTTCATCCAAGTGTAATTTGAAGAATGAATCTATTTAGAGTTACGAATCATTCCTCAAACAAACAAATATGATAGAAAGAGTAATTTTCAAAGGATTTGTGACCATGCTTTGGGTACCAAAGTGTCACAGTAAACTTAGAAGAAACATATTTGACTTTCAGTGATTATAAATCTTAATACAGTAATGGACTGCAGACGTCTAAAATCTCGATTTTGAAGTCACATGATCTGACTTCTGATGTATGCCATCAAGGTGTGTGTGTGTATTTTTTTTTTTTTTTTTTTTTTGCACCTAAATTTATGGAAAGTAAAAACTCAATTGTCATTTTGACCGTCATTTTTCAGAAATAGAATCTTGCGTCTTTTTTTTTTCAAGATAACTTAGACACCCACTTTAAAAACTGGAGCTAGTTTTCTGTAAAACATCTCTTGTTAAATCTGCTGATATTTTTATTATCCTAATCGCAGTCATAGAACCCTTGAAAAAAGAAAAAAAAAATCTCCTATAATGGAACATACCCAATGAAATTCATATTATATTATTCTTAATTTCCATTCACGGACATTCTAAACATCAAAGCAGGTTTTTCTAATGTCATATATTGTTGTTCTATCCTCTTCTGTTAATAACTTACGGTGCTTTTCTAAGTCACATTAGGTAATTCTGCTAGATTGTCATGCATGAGTTTGATGACATTTTAATATAACATGTCTATCATCCCTTCCTCATCCTGGATTTTAGTTGTTTAAAATAAAAAGAAATACATAATAGCACCTATTGTCTGGAGGCATATCTAATTATTAATCAAAGCAATCATTGATTGTCTCCTGCAGCAACTTGTCTTTCAATGCTTTATTAAACATAAGAGTATCGCCTACTGTTTACTCCTTTTTCAGCAATTCACTATGTTCATATCTGGTGATAAAACTATACCGTAAAAATCATGTAATTGATCTGCGAATGGTAGTTTTACTTTGAAATCCAAAACTATATTGTTGAAAATTAAGCAATATATCCTAATATTTTTTTTGTGTTTTTGTTCAGCAAACAATCTTGTCAATAGAGGTACTTGTTTTCAGCACAAGGAATTCCACAAATATGACTGGACGTCTTCATATAGCAATTGCCAAAATCAATCAGATCTCATACCAATTAATAAAGAGAAAATAATGTCTGAAGACTATTAAGCGTGAAGTAGGTAATGGTGAATGGAGAAGTATTGAATTAAAAGCTCAAGATAGAGACAATTGCAGAAATCTAACCAAGGCCCTCTGCGTCATTAGGTATAGTAGATGGTGATGTTGATGATGATTATATTATACTTTAACAATATTAGGAAAAACATTTATAGTAGAATTTAATACATACGAACGTGCAGACAGTACTGCACATTAGATATGAGCAAACAATTAAATGAGGCACTGGTGTAATGTGTCATAGTATATAGTCACATAGATTAGGTTTTATATGATACCTTATATGTTGTATGCTAGTACAATTATGTACATGCATATTGTAGTTGATATAAAAAGATTACCTTTTAACTGCCGTTTATATGTGTTTCCATTGCGTATAAGTATTTACCATATTACAAATTTCCATTAAAACACCTATGATATTCTTGCTTCTTGAGTGTAAGTTATTTTTTCAGACTTTATGATCCATGGTTGAGAGGCTGCAAGATCAAAGTATTTTTTTTTCTTTTGGGGGAGGGTGGTTAATATTCGACACATGCTCTGATTTTATACTACTATGTCTTGAAGATGTCTGGGAGCATTATTTATAATCAGCAGTGCCTTGAATGGCAGCCCTTCCTTCTTTAGGTATGCTATCACTTCTGGCGTAAAGAATTAATGGATCCAATGCTTGATAAAAATATTGGTGACCCATGTCTTAGCATTACATTGCCAGAAAACGGGAAGAGTTTTTTTTTGTTCGCATTTTTCAACACAATCTGGGTCTTCGAGCAATAAATAATACCCAGCCGTATTATATGATCCAAGCATTACTACAAAGAACCAAGAGCATCCATTCCTTACATGCGTTAAATTCAGGTGTTTTTAAGCGCTTTTATGAATGGATATATGGTCTAAAAAAAGTTTTCTCACAAGAGTATAATTATTTCTGCAAATGTTGCTGGATGTGACATGCCTAGAGAGGTTGTGACTAAGAAGCCAGATTGAAAGCAACTAAGTAACTCTATTACAAAACATCCGTTTATATATGCATAAAAATCCAGCAAAAAAGGGTATAAAAACACAACAGGCAATTTCATGTTCATCCCACAACCGCACCGGTTAACAGTTAACAGTGAGAAAAACAGACATGTTATTTCAGGCACCCTCAGTGAGAGGGGAGAGCGAAGATACAAGCATAATTACATACAAAAAATGAAACGTCGTTACTATGTACAACCGTGTGACACACATTTGGTACATGGCTCCCCCCACCCTAAAAAGGACATACTGTACATATTAAATAGGGCGCACTGATTTAGAGAGGCAAACTGTATGCGAGTTATCTGGCAGGAGATAAGCAGGTTTTAGATGATCAATGGAGACCCAGTCTTTGCCACGAGTGGTTAGTAGGAATGCTTTCGGACTGTGTCGGATCACAAGGAAAGGGCCTGTGTAAGGGGGCATTAGCGGTGGCTTGCTAGTGTAGTTGCGTAGGAAGACATGCGGTGCAGAGTGCAAGTTTGTCCGTATGTGATACTTTTCCTGGGGCTTGTAAGTCTGGTAGCATTGAGTAAATTTTCCCACGATGTGACGTATTCGCTGAAGATCGTTGGAGGAGGTTGCAGAAGGAAAATTTGCCAGAGACGGCCAACGGGTCACCATACACCATTTAAACTGCCGAGACGTCGAAGGCGTCTTTAGTAGTGGTCCTTAGTCCCAGGAAGACCCAGGGAAGCTGAGTAAACTCGTTGGAATCCTTGCAGCGGGACACCAAAGTTGCTTTGAGGGTGCGATGAAAACATTCAACCATTTCATTGGCTGCGGGGTTCTAGGCAGTTATCTGATGTAGGATGATGCCCAGGAGATTCGTTAATGATGTCCACAATTGAGAGGTGGAAGTGGTACCCCTGTCAGAAGTAATATGCTCAGGGATACCAAATCTTGCAATCCATCTTGAGAGTAAGGCAGATGTACATGAAGCGGACGTTGCAGTTTCCATGGGAATGGCTTCAGGCCAACGAGTGGAGCGGTCGATGAATGGTAAACAGGTAACGATATCTTTGTGATGTGGGTAGGGGGCCTACAACGTCAACATGAATTTGGGCGAACGACACCGAGGTTGAGGAAAGGTGCCCACTCCAGAGTCCATGTGTCGATGTACTATGGAAGTTTGGCAAGAAGTATAGGCACGGACCTAATCCTTAGCATCCTTAGAAATGCCTTGCCAAATGAACTTCGTCTTCAGCAGCTGTGCAGTAGAACGGCACGAGGGATGTGAAACGCCGTGAATGAAGTCAAACACCTGTCAGCACATGGGAGCAGGAATCCAAGGTTGTGGTCTACCAGTACTGACGTCACATAGGAGGGTGGTGTTAGAGTCGTCGAGGGGGGTGTTTTTCCAACGGAGGGGTGTGCAGGATTCCCTGCATGCTTGATACTCTAGATTCTCTCGTTGGGCTTCAGCCAAGGCGTTGCAATCCAGTCCCAGTTGAACGGCAGCCAATGGGTTTCTTGACAGGGCATCGGCAACGGGATTCTTTTTCCTAGGGACGTGTTGAAGGGTGCAATTGTATTTAGCCACGGCGGAGATATGTCGACGTTGACAGGCAGACCAGGCGTCAGACTGTCGATTGAAGGTGTCCTCATAGTTTTTTTTATTAAATATACATATGTCAACCTTGAATACTATGACATGGTTTACTGAGAAACTGAAAAGGACAAAGGTTCTTTCTATTACATATTGTTTTGCCTTCCTTATGTGTTGAGTTGATTATATTTATACTAAATTGTCAACATTCTATATTTCTCTTTCTCGATTAAAAATCAGAACATCTTGTATAACATTTATTTTGTATGATAAGTTCCATTCGTTTTTTTCATACTTTTAGAGGAAGAAATCTTATAATAGGGATCTTTTATCATTTCTTTCCATTAATGTAGTTTGTTGAGATTAAAATACATAATTAACTCAAAAGGCTTTACAATCAACTAGAATTTGCATATGAAAGTAAATTTCACCTAAGATTAAGAAATGAACGCTAAAACTACACACGTAAAATGAACTAAGCCTTAACATTAAAGAATTTTGATGATGCGTCCAATTCAACATTAAAACTTTATACATGAAATGAGAACACCGAACAACAGATTTAGAAATATCATTGAAAATAAGCTATGTGACTTAAACTCAAGTTTATGTTTATTAGGTAGAGGTCAATGGAATTGGTGAATGTGAATGCACCAGGGATATAGTCCACGGAAGGATTATTGTTTTTATTTCTCTTCGATTAAGAAATGCATTATCCCCCCCCCTCACCCACAAAATAAAGGAAAAATAATAAGAATATTACCTTTGGCCATGCTACAAAATTCTTCACTTGCTTATCATCCAAAGGATGTTATAAATTTGAGTCTCACAAACATATTTTGGTCAAAAATATTTGTTAATTGGCCTTTATGTTGTGTTACAAATCAGGTCACCAAGGGTTACCTTAGGAAATTATGCAAATAAGAAGAATAAAGACAATTTCAATGCCTATATATATTTGAAGTAAAAAATAATCCAAGTTATTGAAGTTGTAATCCTTTCGAATCATTCTTGTGTTCGGTGTGTTAGTGATCTCAAATAAAATCAATTCCAGGCCTGGGTATACTGTCCTATTTTATTAAGCACTAATTTTCTTATCCATGGTCCCTTATCGAATACTTGACTTGTTTATCAATCCTACTTTTAAATTAAATGAGGACTAACTTAGTCATGGTGGAATATGTACCCAGAGCTAACAATAATTTGTAGCCTAGAGGTAAGAAATCAGAAATGATTGCTGAGAGATCAGAGTTTCAGCAGAAATAGTGCAATTATTAAGAGAATATGTTATAAGAAATAAGGAAAGAAATAAACTACTAACTTTTCACGTATCGAATTGAAATGAAATAGCCTATGAAAGACAGGCCTTCTGTTCAATGTTTTGACATATCAGCTCTCCCCTTCCGCAAGATAAAAAAGGTGTGAGCAATTTAAATGTATTTTTCTCCTATCCTGGAAAAACAAAACCAACTATTGCGAGTATTTATTCGTCTCTCTCTCTCTCTCTCTCTCTCTCTCTCTCTCTCTCTCTCTCTCTCTCTCTCTCTCTCTCTCTCTCTCTCTCTCTCATATAGAATCATTAAAAGTATGATATATACTTAATTTGGCGTTAGTTGCTAATTTTGGCTTATCATCTGACTGTTACTGACTTTAAAAAACCAACAAAACTCTGAACACCAATATGTTAAATCCGTGTTTTTACTGGGAAGAGAATATTTTTTTTTCCTTGAGCCCTTCATTATTTTGAATTTAAAGAGATTGAGCGGTTAGATATTTGCAAGTTTCATTTACAAAATGACGTAGGAGGAACCTCAGTAATAACGAATCTGCTGGCATCACTAATATCTACACTGTTAACTAAATGATTTCACGTATATCCTATTATGAAGGCCAGAATTTTCAATTCATGCCATACAAATATATTTGTAATGGTTTGACATATATCAATACCGCCGCCAACTACCTGTCCATCATCAATATTTTTCTTACTCATCGTTAAAAAAATCGCAACTCACATACTAATCTCTCTCATTTTCTCTTCTCCAATTAACAATTGCACTTGATCCAATCAACACCCCTACACTATAAGCAAGAAATACGGAAGTTACTTGAAATGTTTCACTATGATATCGTAAATGCGTTTACTGGGGGCAGGTAACTTTATTGGGAAATGTAGGCTGCTGAATCTACTGTTCTTTAATATACAATAGAACATTGCTTCTCCTTTACAGTTTGCGAAGGGTTGACTTTATACGAGGATAAATAAATTTGACAATGGACACGCTCAAAAGGCATATATATATATATATATATATATATATATATATATATATATATATATATATATATATTTACACACACACACACACACACATATATATATATATATATATATATATATATATATATATATATATATATATATATATATTATTTACACACAACATATATA
>NC_090744.1:52912702-52925202 GCF_036898095.1 Palaemon carinicauda | reverse complement strand
CAATATATTCAACGATATTTGCACTCTACTCCAACCTAACATAACATTCATAATCCTGTAAGACCTTGTTTGCTTTTGACCTTCATTCATATACTTATCCATCATGATTGTACCTTAAACCTCCATTATAAGAGAGAGAGAGAGAGAGAGAGAGAGAGAGAGAGAGAGAGAGAGAGAGAGAGAGAGAGAGAGAGAGAGAGTGTGTGTAATACAATGAGAAGCATTGATTAATGATGCAAGTTGAGTAACCAATTTTGGTTATAAAAAAAAAAAATTATTGAGTAGAACTAAAAACACGAGAGTTCATAAACAAAAATTAGGAATGGTTATTTCAACACATCCGCCTAAGTTTTAAGCTTTAGCAATTACCATTCAGCCCCTGGCTTTCTTGTAACTGTCCATCCATAGACAAAATTCATCATCATTTCATCCTACGCCTATTGACGCAAATGGCCTCGGGTATATTTCACCAGTCGTCTCTGTATTGAGCTTTTAATTCAATACTTTTCCATTCACCATCTCCTTTACTCTTTATAGTCCTACGCCATGTAGTCCTGGGTCTTCCAATTCTTCTAGTGCCTTGTGGAACCCAGTTAAACGTTTGGTGAACTTATCTCTCTCGGGGAGTGCTAAGAGCATGCCCAAAAGCATCTCCACCTACCACTCATCAAGATCTCATCAACATAGGGTACTCGAGTAATATCTCTTATAGTTTTAATTCTAATCCTGTCCTACCATTTAACTGCCAATATCCTTTTGAGAGCTTTATTCTCAAATCAACTAAATCTATTGGAGATTGTGTCATTGTCATACCATGACTAATGTCCATAGAATAACACCGATCTCACTAAACTGATTTATAGTCGGATTTTTATATGAAATTTTAGCCGATTTCATTTCCAAATTTTAGTTATCCTAGCCATTGTCTAATTTGCTTTTTTCAATCTTTCACTAAACTCTAATTCTAAAGACCCTGTATTGGAGATCGTTGTTCCTAAATACTTAAATGATTCTACCTCATTAATCCTTTCTCCTTCCAATGATATTTCATATTTCATTGAATACTCCGTTCTCATCATCTCTGTCTTTCATCTATTTATCTTCAGCCCCACCTTGTGGGATATTTCATGCATTCGGATAAGCAAGCATTGTAAATCCTGTGGTGTTCTGCTAAGGAAAGTATCATCAGCATACTCTAGGTCTGCTAAATTCCTATCACTAATCCAGTCCAATCCTTCTCCACCATCTCTGATTGTTCTGCACATAACAAAGTCCATGAAGAGGATAAACAACATAGGTGACAACACATTCCCTTGGAGTACTCCACTGTTCACTTGAAATTCACTTCATAAGACTCCATCAACATTAACTTTGCATTTCCTATGTTCATGAACATACTTAATAAAATTTACATATTTAAGAGGAGTTCCATAATAACACAGGATTCTCCACAAAATTGGCCGGTGCACACTATCAAAGGCTTTTTCATAGTCCACAAATACCATCAAAAGGGGATTTTTATATTCTGCGCATTGCTATACAACATATCTCACAATGAAAATTTGGTCAGTGTAACTCTTACCTTTTCTAAATCCTGCTCTTTCATCTCTCAGTTTTTCACCAATCTTTCTCTCCAGTCGCTTAAGAATAAGCATACTATATTTTTTCATAACAACTGACGCAAGTATTATGCCTCTTTAATTACTGCAATCAGTCAGGTCTCCCTTTTCAACTATTTTCACCAAAACCCCTTGCTCTCATTCATTAGGTTTTCCCTCTGCATGCCACATTCTACAAAATAATCATGTAATTAGTCTGAGAGTCACTTCATTTTCAGCCAGTATCATCTCGGCAGTTATTCTATTGTATCCCCCACCCCCCACACTCAAAATTACAAAGTTCAAAATTCTTGATATAAATATCCAGGAATCACATGCATTCAAACCTTCAACTTTTTAAATAGTTTTAGTCTTCCATTCCGCTACATCTGCCAAAGGTAGTTTTATTTGCATTCCTATGATATACACTTTAGTAAGGAACGATCTTCCTCTTATAATCATCATTGACTATTATTATTATTATGATTAGCATCGTTATAATGATTATTATTATTGTTCTTGTGGTTGTTGTTGTTTATGAGTTTATTATTATCACCATGCTATTTCAATAATAAATATTGCTATAGATAATAGAATTAGCATAATGAATGTTAATAGTTTCATCTTTACAACAGACAGCTAATGAAAACAGTATCATTAATATTGTTGTTAGGTTGTCCATATTAGAAAATTGACAATTTGACGTTTTTATTGAAATATAATTGTCATTTATAATTGATTATTTCACCCAGAAGTTATTTTAGACTTTCTGTTTTCTCATCTCTTGCGCTCTTTCATCCTTAAAGAGTTGGGTATAACCCGACTCACTGTTAAGATTAATCCTCTCGCTCCACCTTTTCTTCCTTTTTGCTTTCTTCGGGATGAAAATGGGAAAGGTCATTATGTAGGCCAACTATTGCCCACTCAATCAAGATGATAATAATGATAACTATAGTATGAAATAATAAAAAAAGGATAAAATGCGGAATATTCTTACATAAGAGAAAAAGGGAGACTTTTCGTTGTATGTGGAGAGCATAATCTATAATTCTTATTTCGGTTGAGCTAAACTTAACAAAAGTTGAATTGTCGAAAAGAACAGGAGACGTCTCACCACGCCCGGTGTTATCTGTTGTTCCAATGCTATGACATATCTGTTCACTTTGATTTCGTGGTGATTTGATTTTTCCTTCCTCTCAGTTAAATTAAATGTTCGTCCTAATTGATTTTATATTATGATGCCAAGCATGCAATGATACAGTATATGTTTTACTGAATTTATGTTTACAGGTGATAAGTTGATGTTAGTTGACAAGACTTTTACTTTTAAAAATAGTAATAGGGAATTTTCTTGTAAAATTATTAGGAATTACATCTTATAAATGAAAGATTATAATACTAAAAAAGAAGAGTTTTGTCAAAAACAAAATTTGTTGTTGTTGTTAGTTTGCCGAATTCTTCTTCATAATGCCATGTTGTTCTAGTGGTCATGCAATAAATACAATTCAATGGAAAATATGATCGCAGGTAAAACAGCAAGTGCTGCAATTTCGGTAAGCTGTTTTCTCTGATACAGTTCTGATCAATAAGAACGATACTCAGTTTTTGTTGTTACATTCTAATTCCGTTATTATTCTTACATTTCAAGTAATGCGAAGAGTGAAGTGGAACCGTGATCAAGACCTGAAAATAAAACGCTAAATTCTTAACACATGGGGAAAAAAGAATCATGTTGAACAAATGTATGTTTTCCGGAATTCGAGAAATTGTTCTCCAATGGTCAAATTACAGTATACATACTGTTGATTAATTTTGAAAAAAAAATATTCCGTGATCACGTGTTTATGCTGTATAATGCTAGCTTATTTTATAAAATTCGAAAGAGAATCATATACTCAAACAAATATATATATATATATATATATATATATATATATATATATATATATATATATATATATATAGATATATATATATATATATATATATATATATATATATATATATATATATATATATATATATATATATATATATATATATATATATATATATATATATATATATATATCTATATATATATATATATATATATATATATATATATATATATATATATATATATATATACAGTATATATGTAATAAATGAAATAGTTTGTTATTACATGTTTAAAACACATGATGTAATATGTCATTTTGGATGAAGATGCTAGCGTGAGATTTTCTGTAGTCATATAAAATCATAAACAGGATGCACTATGCAGCCTCGGCAATGTAACATTTTTCTGAAACGTCAACACCAATGCATCAGTGTGTGAAAGATTGTGTCGTCACCGGATGCAGGTGTCGTCCGAGAAAGAATGTAACAGTTTCCATATTGTGTTTAAATGCTACGACAACTAAGCATACGATATCTGTGATATCGATAATTTAATCAGTTCATATCTATACTTCACCTGAATTGGTCATCCGACCAAACCAGCTCCACTCCTATGATGAAGATGTTTAACTCTGTTGTTTTTAGAGAATAAATACTTTTTAAAGCTAATAAGATGAACTTCGTTATCCAGACTTAACATCTTGAACAACACATACTCAATGTGTGCTTATAAAAGTAGCACACTAATAAATGGTGGCAGCGGAAACACACCAATAAATGGTGGCAGCGGTTAAACTCTACGAATCAGAGAAAGATCTTCAAGTAATTATAATAATAAACTCTAAGAATTAGAGGAAGATCTTCAAGACATCAAAATAAAGCTGTAAAAACCAGAGAAAGATCTTCAAGAACTCAACGTTAATGTATCTACAATTTTGACTAAGTAACATAGTCCATCGAAATCTATAACATTTAATGAATGTTACACATACAAACTGATGAACTGGATCTTCAATCAACATCCTAGGAAACACAAGGACTGACGTTCAACGCTTACAAAACATATCCAGGAAGCACTACATTCAACGGAAACTCGAACGATACATCGCTAACAAAACATCAATAGAGAGAGAGAGGATGTGACGACATCACACAGAACCATATATAAGCTAAGTACAAATTTTTAAATTCATTCCAGTTTGGGCAGTGAAGTGTAGTTATCACGAGTCGTTAGTCGATTATTACTGGGGTGAGTGGTTTGCTAATCTTTTATTTTCCTTTCATTAAAGGAAACTGTGTTCAACTCCGAATTCTCATCTAGAATTTTTATCTCTTTGTGCTAATTCCTTTTTCTCTCAGAAATTTACAGGAAATATCTTTGTGTTCGGTTTTCTTTCAGAAATTCTCGGGAAATGTCTTGGGATTAGTAACATTGTTTGGGGAATTTTATTATACATATGCGTTTACGCAGTGGACGTCTGTATTCATATAGATATTTTGATAGAATTGCAAGGGGTCGAAGAGATAGGAAAAGAAATACAACAGTCATGACTCCCCCTGTGAGCCCTACCCCTGGACCTAGTGGCGTAGGCCAGACTAATCCTCCCCCAATTGTGACGCTTGTAAATGCCAGGTCTGCAATCCTTCCTTTTCAGGGTCGAGTCAATGGGTTCTTGCCACAAAATGTGGAGTCATGGATTTCATCCGTCGATGCCCATTTAAATGCCAAACAAATCGTAGACCCTTTTGTACAATTACAAGAAGCTAAAAATTTTATAGAATTTTCTAAGGGGGATGCGAGTGCGTATTTAAGAGTTGTTTCATTTAAAGAAGCAGTTACCTGGGATGATTTCAAAGTTAGGTTACGCGCGGTCTATGAGGGTGAAGAAGCCTTGGATGTAGTATTAACGTTAAGAAATACACTTAATCAAGCCACTATGACTCGGCTTAATGATATTGAGAGAGCAGCTCTCATAGCTGATAGGCTTAATGAATATCAGGACATTTTAGGTAATTCCACTTGGGTTACTAGAGATAACATCTCCGTGAAAGGTTTTTTACAATTAATGTATTTAACTTGCATGACACTTATGTTGCCTGAAGCTTTAGTGCGGTGTTTTGATAAAAAGTTAACGCCTGCAAGTACGGAATTGGATGTATATAAACAGATAAAAAAACACATGTCTAAGTATCCAGATCTCAATCCCGTGTTAACTCAAGTTCTTGCAAAGAATGAAACAAAGCCACAAACAGTGAACGTAGTTAATAGTCAAGTAGCGGGAATAACGTGTTATAATTGCAAACGTCAAGGTCACTTAAGCGCGGACTGCAGAACGAAATTCTACTCAATTCATAATAGTTCGACACATTCATACAATCAATGTTACTCGCGTAAGACACAACAGAATCCCAGAAATACACAGTCAATTCCACAGTCAGTTCCATATGGAAATAAAAAGAAAAATCCTCATTTTAACAATAAGAAGAAACAACCAAATGTCAATGCAGTTCAGAGTCCAAAGCAAACAAACACTTCTTCGAATATCGCTGAGCCTGGGTCGTCAAACCAGACCTCGCAAGGTCAGACTAATTTTCAGAATGAGCAGAGCAAAGCAAATACCGCATAGTTAACTCCAGAGGGGAAGAGAGTGATGTTGGGTCAAGGTCATTCATGTCAACATCAATAGTATTGAATAATCAATTTAATGTTTTATTAGATAATTGTGAGACAATAGATTTTCCTATGAAACACACGGCCGAATTAAATAAAACAGTGCATGCTCCCGTAGATTTGCAACGAATTCATACGATAATAAACCAAAATGAGTTACGACCAACCTTATATGCTGTGAATTTAGAACACAAATCCTTTACGTTATTTTTTGACTCTGGTAGTCCACGTAATATCATGGATTTGAAGACACATCATTTGTTGTTTTCGAACTTTCCGATTGAAAAATCCGGAGTTAGACTCTCGGGTATAGGAAATAATGAATTAAATGTCATAGGCATAACTCATGTTCAATTCAAAGTCGGTAAACGCACGTTTGCCGATACATTTGTTGTTGTACAAAACATTGATATGTATCCAGCTGTAATTATAGGATACCCATCTATGGGAAATCAAAACATTATCTTAGCCCCTGCCAAGCACGGCGTGTATATCAAAGGGAAATTCTATAAGTCTTCTAATACCTTAAAATCAGTTTTGGATAAAAAGGTGTGCTACTTTTATAAGCATGGAATTCCACACATGATAATCTCAGACTCGGGTGGTGAATTTAATAATCACTTTCTTACCTCATTGTCTGAATTCCTTAGCATAAAGAAAATAAATACCATGATATATCACCCAGAGTCTAATGGGCTAGTGGAAAGAGCAAATAGGAAGATTTTAAATATATTAAGAATAACACTAGGGGGATCAGACCCCAACTGGGATATTGCAATACCGGCGGCACTGAGTACTCTGAATCATTCATATCATATATCAATTAAAATGTCACCGCATGAAGCATTGTATGGTACCCCAGTTAGAACGCCTTTCCATGTATTAACGCCTACAACTAATCTATCAAATCATTCAAAAGAATGTATAAATGCAAATATAAGTCGATATGATATCCTTCGAAAGAATTTAGAAGAATCACAAATCATAATGAAAAGGAATCATGATAAAATAGCGAAGCCAACTAAAACATATACCGTGGGTGATAACGTTTATATACAAATCAATGTGCGTAAAGGACTCAATTATAAACTAACACCTAAGTTTGAAGGCCCATTTAACATTTTGGAAACATTAATGGCCAATAGGTTTAGAGTTCAAAACGTATCCCAACCCACGGATGAGAGAATAGTACCATTGGCTCACATAAGAAATTAAAAGAAAAAAAAAAAAAAGAGAGAGAGGGAAAGAAGTGAGGGAAAATTTTTTTTTACTTTATGTGATTAAAAGTTTTCTTCTTAACCCTGGATAGGTACAATGGGTCGTTCGCGACCCCGAGCGTAAAAAAAAAACAGGTTTTTCTCACGTGATTCACCCCCGTGACTGAATTTGTGGGTGATCGACCTGCAGGAGGTGTCTCCCCTACACGCTCTAGTAGTGTCCAGATGTGCATTGCTGTAGCTGTACTCCTTCCCCGATTTCTGAGACGCGTCGGGGTCGAGCGCGACCGAGTTTACCCTTCTAAGGTAATTTGCATAATTATCAAAGTTATTACGTATTATGAAATTGTCGTAGAATGGTTCAACTTGTATAGGTTATCAGTTGTGGAAAGTCTTGGTGGATTGTTTGGCTACCATGTGCATGATTTTTTTTTTAGTTAAAATGTCGTTCATCACCACGAGGACCATTTTACCGCGAGTGCCCCTTTTTCATTTTTTTTCATTTTTTTGCCAAGTCATTTTTCCGTAAGATATTGCCAAATAGTGTCGTAAAACTTTTGCTTTTTTAGTGTTGGAAAGTGTGTCTAGATGATCTGGCTACCCATGCGTGATTTTGTTTTTGTCAGATACGACGTAGTTATTGGTATATTGGGTATTTAACTGCGGTTGCCAATTTCTGTTTTTTTTCAATATTTGTAAAAATTTACTACGTAGTAAGGAATTGCCGTATATTATTGATTTTTTTTTCATGTTTATGTGTTAGAAAGTGTGCCTTGATGGTTGGGCTAACACGTGCATGTCTTTTTTTTTATCTGAGATGCCGTATATTAGAATGTTGGGCATTTTTCCGCGAGTGCCCCTTTTTATTTGTTTTGCATTTTTTTGCTTAGTCATGTTACCGTAAGGAATTGGAAAGTAGTGTCGCAAAACTTATATATTTATAGTGTTGGAAAGTGTTTCTAGATGATCTGGCTACCCATGCCTAATTTTTTTTTAGCCAGATATGGCGTATATATAAGTATGTGTTCGATTTTCCTGTGATTGCCATTTTTTCGTTTTTTCCCAATTCTTTCAAAATTACTACGTACTAAGGAACTATCACAGAGTAATGATTCATTTATATGTTTATTTGTCGGAAAATGTACATTGATGGTTTGCCTAGCACGTGGCTGAAATTTTTTTTTTCTGAAATGTCGTATATTAGAATGGCCATTTTTCCACGAGTGCCCCTTTTTATTTGTTTTGCATTTTTTTGCTTAGTCATGTTACCGTAAGGAATTGGCAAGTAATGTCGCAAAACTTATAATTTTATAGTGTTGGAAAGTGTTTCTAGATGATCTGGCTACCCATGCCTATCTTTTTTTTTTAGCCAGATATGGCGTATATATAGGTATGTGTTCGATTTTCCTGTGATTGCCATTTTTTCGTTTTTTCCCATTTCTTTCAAAATTACTACGTACTAAGGAACTATCACAGAGTAATGATTCATTTAGATGTTTATTTGTCGGAAAATGTGCCTTGATGGTTTGCCTAGTACGTGGCTGAATTTTTTTTTTTTCTGAAATGCCGTATATTAGAATGTTAGCCATTTTTCCGCGAGTGCCCCTTTTTATTTGTTTTGCATTTTTTTGCTTAGTCATGTTACCGTAAGGAATTGGCAAGTAGTGTCGCAAAACTTATATTTTTATAGTGTTGGAATGTGTTTCTAGATGATCTGGCTACCCATGCCTATCTTTTTTTTAGCCAGATATGGCGTATATATAGGTATGTGTTCGATTTTCCGGTGATTGCCATTTTTTCGTTTTTTCCCAATTCTTTCAAAATTACTACGTATTAAGGAACTATCACAGAGTAATGATTCCTCTAGATGTTTATTTGTCGGAAAATTTTGTTTACTTCTTTTTTGATTGAATATCATCAAATTATTTAGCTAAAATATTATATTTTACATTTTTTTTTTATTTTATTTCCCTTCAGAAAAATTTTTTTGGGTCAGAATTTTAATTTTATAGTCGTAAAATAATCGACAATTATCCAGCAACCCACCATACAATTTTTATGCATATCCAATAATAATTAGATTAGTAAATAACACCTTGAAATTGACATACCCTTCCTACATTTCAAGTGGCAGATTAGGGAGTCTGAGTCAGTGTGGTTGGCGGCCATTTTGTGGACATATCCGAAGCGTAAGCTGCCCTATCTATATATATTCTTGTTCCCTATAGAATTTGTGATATTTTGGTATATTTTTACCTGCATAAATATCATATTATATATTAAATATATGTATTTTTTTACGAAATTTCTAAGTACTCAAAAAATTACCTTTAGATATGGCCCCTGATATAAATGTAATTTACAAAATAATGAAGATTTGTTTACATATTTTTATTTTAGGATAACATATGTTTATTCCCTAAAAAAATTAGCCACTTCCTATTTCATTTGGGTACCCAAAAAAATTCATGAAATGTGGACAAATTTTTTTGGCCAAAACAAGTTACCCTTTTTTTCTCATTTCAGATCTTCACCTCCATGGGTCTGACTTCATCCAAAATACATCAAGATGTGTCCTAAACATTCAAGAATCAATTCCTAAAAGGATTTGTGTATATATGTATAAACTTTTTTTTTATGAATTTTTATGTCAGGTCTTTTTTTTTCTACTTAATTTTTTAAAATATTTATAATAAATAGTTTTTCTGCAGATGAGTAGTATTTATCTTTACAGTCGTTTTAAGCATTCATTGAAGTTTTTTTTGGCAAAAGAAAAAAGGAGGTTACTGCAAAAACTGATTTTTCAAGAATTTTTTTTGCCGTCGGGGTCGTTCGCGTCCGAGTATACCCTTAAAGGGGTGTCCGAGGAGCGTACCTATCCAGGGTTAATGCAGGACTAATTACATATGTTTTTCTCGTTACAGGTTTCCAAGATTAATTTTTTTCCTTTTGGGAGTGTTATTGTTCGCTCAGACATTTTTATCGTGTGGGATGAGCTCTAAAACTAAAAGTATAGATTTTAAATATGGCACTATAGTTGAAAGACAAGAAGACGTTTTTATTACATCGAGCAAAATAGTTCTAGAAGTGTATATGCAAGCAATTTTTCTTCAAGAGAATGATGTCACTAGCTTAAGAACCGCCATTTCAAGGTTTTCTGTCTCATTGGATGAGTTGCATAGAAGACATTTTCATTTGACTACAGAGAGTTTGCTTGGATCAACATTAAAAGTTGCAGAGATGCTATCTGATGACTTGAAAAATAAGACTTACGAGACAGGATCTTTGGCTTATGACCTTTTGATGTGGACTGTTGGACACGAACATAAAGAAAGACGAAATCCGTTTATTTATGCAGCATTAAACATCTTTGGGTCTATTGCAAGTTTAGGTTTAGGAATTTCCAATCGTCTTAAGATTAGTAATCAAAATAAGAAAATTGAGTTCTTGACTCATGAAGATGAATTGATTATGTCAGAACTAAGGAATCAGTTAGCTTCAATCAATCAAATTATGGATTTAGTAAATGAACATTCAAATAATATCATTCAGATTATGGAAGTACAGGATTTGTTGGCAACGTTAACGTATTATGATTCAAAGATAGATCACATACATAACAGAATTGCACATTTCATTGAGAAATCCAAGGATTATGTAGAAGCTATCACATTAGCAACTAAAGGTGTACTGTCGCCCCATTTGTTGCCTATAAATTACTTAAAGTTAATTCTGGAGAACTGAAGGGATAAACTAGGCTATGTTCCTTTGTTAGGCGAACGTAGGTTAGAATTTCATTACAGCCTAATTACAGTAAGCGTTGATAATAACAAGATTAGGATTACAATTGCCTTTGATTCTTCTGATGCCTGGCAATCGTACAGGATATCACCATTTCCGACTTTCATGACGAATCACTCAAATCCAGTAATATCCAGTTTGACAGGACACGTATTGATTTCCCCAGACAAGGAAACATATACGGTCATTAAAGACTTAAAATCAATTAACTCACTGTTCAGACGCAATGGATAGAAAAATATGTACAGCTGACTCATTTGAATTCCATAAAAACTTAATGGATTCATGCGAGTTAGGTATAGTGCTGGAAGGTGCTCTCTCCCATACAAGTGAAAATTGTCTGGATAAGCTTTATCCCTTTGACAATAATGAGTTCAATTGCAGACTGAACAATGGCTCGTGGATACGATACGACAAGGACGGCTTCAATGTATCATGCCCTGACGGATCCACGTCATTCGCCCACATCTTTGTTGCAGCAGATGGTTGTATCGGGACTTCCCCTAATTCCATGGTGACTGGTCTAAGGATACTCATCAGAAAACGAGCCTGCTTCGCGAACTTCACGTGGACATCTACAATGCCAGCACTACATCTCCCGTACAATCAACAGGTTGCCAAGCGGTTGATGAAATTGACCGAGATGGACCACCTGTCACCGACGTATAAGGAAATTCTTCACCCCATACTTCTAGCAGGATTAGGCATCACGGTGATGATATTCATAGCCGTGATCATCCTTGTTTGGCGTAAGTTACGGTACAGCAGGAAGCTAAAACAGAACATTTCGCCATGTCCAGACAAAACTCCTTATTTAATTCAGTTTAAAGCCGTTTGAAGTGGCCACCTCATTCGCTAAAGGAGTAAAATGTTTGGAAATTGAGTTTGTAAGAAAAGCCGTTAGTACGCTAGTAATATGTAATTGAGGAAATTTTTGAACTTTGCATATTTAAAAATACATTTAAAAAAACATTTAAATAAATATAAATCATTTTTTTCTCTCGGCATCTAATAAAATATATAAGCCGGAATGTTAAAAGAAAAGAGAAAAAAAAAATTAAATTAACAGAATCTATGGGCATCTAATAAAATATATCAGCCCTATATATATATATATATATATATATATATATATATATATATATATATATATATATATATATATATATATATATATATATATATATATATATATATATATATATATATATATATATATATATATATATATATATACGAAACCGTGGTACGTGTACGTACCAGGAATTGGTGTTTGTGCACTAAAATTGAATCTTTACCAAGGTAACAAATATTTTTATTAGTTACCTTATT
>NC_090744.1:52897702-52907702 GCF_036898095.1 Palaemon carinicauda | reverse complement strand
ACTGAGTGTGTGCGTGTATTGTTGCCCTATACAAAGGTAAGGGAGCTGTGCATGAGTGTTGTAATTCAAGGGGTACTATTTTGTTGAGTGCGGTTAAAAAAGTGTATGGTATTCTGCTAATAATGGAATTAGGGGTAATGCAGATGATGCAATATTAGAAATGCAGGGTGTTTTTATAAGAGGTACTGGATGCATGGATCTGAACTTTACAGTTTAGAAGATATGAAAGAAAGTTTTATCAAAAGGTAAGAAGGATTTTAATAGAGTTGATAGGAAAGTGACGTGGAATGTGATGAGGTTATATGGAATTGGTGGAAGTTTGATGTAAGAACTGGAGGGTTAATACAAAAGCAGAAGAGCTGGTTTTATGATAGGAAATGAAGAAAGTGAGTGGTTTTCAGTGAAAGTGTGACTGAGGCAGGGATGTGTGATGTCGTCATAGTTGTTCAATTTGTTTGTTTACTTAGTTTTGAGAGAGGTGAAGGTTCCATTGCTTGATCGAGGATTGAACCTGATAAATGACCTTGGTCATGAGTGGTAGGTGAATCAGTTATTGTTTGCAAATGATAGGGTATTGATTGCAGCATTGGAGGAGAAGCTTAGTTGATTATCGACAGCGTTTGAGAGGGTATGTGAGAAAAGGATGTTTAGAGTTAATGTGGGTAAGAGTTTGGTTATGAGATGCAGGAGAGGGGAAGGTGGTGCTATGTCGAAGGCCATGTTGAATGGAGAGTTACTTGAGTAGGTAGTCTAATTCAAGTACTTCTGGCCTGTTGTTGCTGCAAATGGCAGAGTGGAATCAGATGTACGTCAGAGAGTGAATGGAGACTGTAAACTGCTAAGGGCAGTGAAATGGGTAGTAGAGAATAGAGGGTTTGGAATGTGTATAAAGAGATTTCTGCAAGAGAAACCGTTTGTACCAACTTTGAAGTATGGATTAGAGTTGCGGGGAATGAAAGTGATGGAAAGACAGAAATGGAATGTAATGGAGATTAAGTGCTTGAGGATTATGGCTGGTTTATATTGATTAGGTAGGTTTAGGAACGAAGTATTGAGGGTGAGAATAGGTGTAAGTAATGGACTAGACCCTAGAGTGGATATGAATGTTTCTGAGGGGGTTTGGACATATAGCTAAAATGGAAAATAGCCGTCTGCTAAAGAAGGTAGTGAATGCAAGAGTTGATGAGAGAAGTACAATAGAAAGTCCATGGTTTGGGGTGGATAGAGGGAGTGGAGAAAGCTGTAGGTGATAGGAGAATAGATGTCACAGAACTAAAAGTGTGTGCTAGAAATAGGAATGGATGGCTAGTGACGCCATTCTGATAGGTCCTACGGCTTCCTCCGGTTGCCTTAGTGACTGCTGAGGTGGCAGCAGTAGGGAATTACATCCATACGCTTTGCACCAATAACATCTAAATTTGTCTCAGTTAATGGTAAGTATATATCGAATCGCTTACACTTCTTTCAATATTTTCCTAAGCAGATTCACTTTCTACAAATTCATCGTTGCTTGATTGGAAACTAGAGTCAAGGAAATTATTTACATGAAATCTAATTATATGAAGAGCATTAGCAAAGGGAAAAACATCACTATCTGGCTCAGTAGATTTTTTAAACACTAACAGGTTATTTTTATGTATATATATTTGCAGTCTAATATTTGTTGGGTCCATTTTAAATACCTTACCTATAACAGGAAAGGCATAGATTCTAATATAAGAATCAACCCAAATAACAATTCCTTAATAATGCTAGTGTCAGAATTGCAAAAGATAAGATATAGCCCACGCGAGATTGTTGGTCATACAATGTCTGTTCCTCTGTCATAAGACCATACAATAACGATATTACATTCACTATTGATAAAATGCCAAAGTGGAAAGATTCCCTCATTGCCTCACTCTTTTATACCAATATTTATACTGATTCTCTGTTCACCACCTATTCCCAATGCCCAGCGACTAGAGGTAATTTCTGAAATAAAAGAAATTTTTACTTTCTTTACCTAAGTACCTTTAGGCTTTGCGAGTTACATAATTCAAAGTTATTGATCGAGCATATATGAACCACGTTCTGAAAAACCTTTCATATATTTTTCTTGCATAATAATTCTTACGAAAGGAGCAAACAATTAACCAAGAGTTATCAAGTTTTTCCTATTTTAACAAAGCTAACCTTTCTCCTTCTCATCATTTCTTTTCTAGGAAAAGGTTATTTTTTTTTCTGGAACATCTACCAATTGATGCAGCATATTCTTAAGTTATTTTAGATTGTTTGGTTATATAGCTATAATGGAAAATAGCCGTCTGATAAAGAAGGTGATGAATGCAAGAGTTGATGGGAGAAGTACAAGAGAAAGGCCATGGTTTGGGGTGGATGGATGGAGTGAAAAAAGCTGTAGATGAGAGGGAGATTGATGTCAGCGAACTAAAAGTGCATGCTAGAAATATAAATGGATGGCTAGTGATTGTCACGCCATTCTGATAGGCCTTACTGCTTCCTCCGGTTGCCTTGGTGACTGCTGAGGTAGCAGGACTATTGAATTATGTATAAGAAGCTTTAGCTGTGGGGAATAACGGGAGAGGGCGGGAAGTGGCACCTTAGCAGTACCAACAAACTCGGCTGAATTGCAAGTCAGGCTAGGACGAGCTAAGAGAAGTAGTCCCCTCTGTTTTTATTTGCATGTCAGCTACCCCTAAAATTAGGGTGAGTGCCTTAGTAAATGAAAGAATATAAATTATAGTATTTCTAAAGATAGAGAAATTTATTAATGTTGCCATTTATTTTTTTCAGTAATAACCCAAAGAAGCTTATAATATATATAATGAAAAAATTACAAGAGTAACTGCGCTATTTATTTACACGGCTAACTCAAAAGAAACTTAAGAGACAAAAAGTGTAAAATGATTAAGTTAGAAATAGTTCATAAAAGAAAATATGTCGCTTACCATTGCATTGCCTATTTAAAAGATTATTACATTACTTTAAATCGAAGAATTTTCTTGGATTCGGGTGTCTCATTTAACTTCGTAATTCAGAACTATCATTTTAAATAGAACATGCGATATTGTCTAAATTATTTAATAATAACTGAAGGTAGAGAGACCTAATTTCTAACAATGAATTCCAAAAAGCAGCACTCCTTCCTTTTCTGGTTTTGAACTCTCGATATGGAGGCTGTTAAAGAAGGTTCCAATTTTTCGAAATTTTAGAAATACTACGTACTCGGTATTTTCGGTTTATGTTTTGTCTTTAAACAATGTCAAACAAAGTGCCATTCACACTTTTCAATTTACCCAATCAGAAACTGACATTGTATGTATTTTGATGCTACGTAACTATCAGTACAGCGAAGGCCTTGTATTAAAGCAACCTTTTCTGAAAGATTTCTTCTGTTCCTCAAAATTCTGAGTAATTGTAACTTGATTTTAAATTATGCCTTCATCTTCGCCCATAGATACAACTATCATGTTAGAAAAAAGGGTTCATTTTGCAATTGTTTCTCTGAAATTTAGTTATTTCATTCTTATTTCCCTGGTTAGTGAACACTTCTGTAGGCACACTATAAACATGACATATATTGTAGGAAATGAAATGATTAGCTATATGAGATTACACTCTATGTTTCAATGCAACTGTAAATGGGTGATTGTAGCAAATCTTAATTTGTCTAGAACAGCCTAATCATACGTTATATTGCATCTTGATTAAGACCCTAGGTTATTAAGTATGCCACATTATATTTGATTTTTTTTAATATCATATAATCTTGGCAAAGACCAACATCGAACAGTTAGTCCTTTCTGGAATTGACGAGGAATTCTACTCATGCATACTCATTACTTTTGCACTATTTTCCATGCCACCCCTTTATTATGATTTAATCTCAATTTGAATCCGTATCCATTTTCAAATATTTTAGTATAATATAACACCCTAGAATTGACCAAGTTTAACATGGAGTAGGCAACATTTATCACGTGCTTTTGATGTAGTTTTCGAAAAAAGCTGCACTGCTTTTCTTACACCCATACGCTTTACACCAATCACATTTAAATTTCTCTCAGTTAATGGTAAGTGTGCATCAATTCGCTTACACTTCTTTCAATATTTTCCTAAGCAGATTCGCTTTTTACAAATTTACCATTACTTAATTGGAAACCCGAGTCGAGGGAATTATTTCCCCCCAAATTTAATTATAGGAAGAGCATTAGCAAAGGGAAGGACATCACCATGCGGCTCAGGTAGATATTTTTAAACAAAAAGAGGTTATTTTTATGTATACATACATATATATCTATCTATCTATCTATCTATCTATCTATCTATATATATATATATATATATATATGTATATATATATATATATATATATATATATATATATATATATATATATAGGTATATATGGGCATGAATGTAAAGAGAGTTCTATATGGGAAAGTGATTTTACCAACTGTGATGTATGGATCGGAGTTGTGGGGAATGAAAGTGATGGAGAGACATATTTAGAATGTGTTTGAGATGAAGTGTCTAAGGAGTATGGCTGGTGTATCTCGAGTAGATAGGGTTAGGAACAAAGTGGTGAGGGTGAGAACGGGTGTAAGAAATGAGTTAGCGGCTAGAGTGGATATGAATGTGTTGAGGTGGTCTGGCCATGTTGAGAGAATGGAAAATGGCTGTCTGCTAAAGAAGGTTATGAATGCAAGAGTTGATGGGAGCAGTGCAAGAGGAAGGCCGAGGTTTGGGTGGATGGATGGTGTGAAGAAAGCTCTGGGTGACAGGAGGATAGATGTGAGAGAGGCAAGAGAGCGTGCTAGAAATAGGAATGAATGGCGAGCGATTGTGACGCAGTTCCGGTAGGCCCTGCTGCTTCCTCCTGTGCCTTAGATGACCGCGGAGGTAGCAGCAGTAGGGGACTCAGCATTATGAAGCTTCATCTGTGGTGGATAATGTGGGAGGTTGGGCTGCGCCACCCTAGCAGTACCAGCTGAACTCGGATGAGTCCCTGGTTAGGCTGGAGGAACGTAGAGAGTAGAGGTCCCCTTTTTTGTTTTGTTTCATTTGTTGATGTTGGCTACCCCCCAAAATTGGGAGAAGTGCCTTTGGTATATGTATGTATGTATGTATATATATATATATATATATATATATATATATATATATATATATATATATATATATATATATATATATATATATATATATACATATATTTACATATATCTATATATATATATATATATATATATATATATATATATATATATATATATATATATATATGTATATATATATATATATATATATATATATATATATATATATATATATATATATACATATATATATATATATATATATATATATATATATATATATATATATGCCGTCTAACATTTGTTGGACCCATTTTAAATTCTAAATACCATACCTATAATAGGAAAGGCATAGACTCTAGTATAGGAATCAACCCAAATGATAACTCCTTAGTAATACTAGTGTCAGAATTACAAAAGATAAGATATAGCCAGCCATACCCCGCAAAATTGGGGTTCATATAATGTCTGTTCCTCTGTCATAAGACCATACAATAACGATATTACATTCACTATTGATAAAAAGCCACAGTGGAAAGATTCCCTCATTGCCTCACTCTTTTATGCCAATATTCATACAGATTCTCGTCCGCTACTAATTCTTAATGCTCAACGACTACAGGTAATTTCTGAAATAAAAGAAATTTTGGCCAAAGTCATTTTGCTCTACATGTTCACAGTCTTACCTGAAGCCCATATTCCTACTGTAAAGAAAAGTTGCAAAAGCTCCTACTTATATTTCTCCACCAGACGTTGTTTTATTATTCTTCATTGTATTAACAATTTGCCGTTTGAAAATAATAGTAAAATAAAAATAATATATATTTAGTGACATTTATATGGAAACTCTCTCTCTCTCTCTCTCTCTCTCTCTCTCTCTCTCTCTCTCTCTCTCTCTCTCTCTCTCTCTCTCCTTATTTTATACATAGTAACTTGAATTTTTCTGAGCGGTGGTAGTTGCAACTACTTACCTTCCCCCTAGAAACCCAATATTCCCACAACAGGATGTAATCTCATTAATGAGAAGTAATATCCCAGTCTATCTTCTGGCTGAACTTAACGCAGCCCACACGGCCCTTGGCCATAATTAACGGTTTGATGAATAGGAATATCATTAGATTTCTAGGACCAGATTTTGATACATATTTTAACAGGAGAGCCTCTAGTAGGCCTGATATTCTTCTTTCTGATAGATTTCATATTTTCAATTATTCAATCACCAAAGGCCCTCTAATCACTTCAGCTCATCTTCGTTTAGTATTAAAACTTACTGTGAGACCCATTTTGGTACCAACAAGTCTAACAATGGATATCAATAATGCTGACTAGGAATGTTTTAAGGACACATTCGATGACTCTCTCTCTCTAATTATGACGAACCGGAAAATATCTTTTAATAGATAAATCCTATCTTGATAACAAAATAACATTCTGGTATAGGATAATCAAAGAAGCCTTAGAATTCCATATTCCCCTCAAAACCCGTAGAATCTTACCTTACACTAAAAAAACTGATTATCTAAAACTGCTACAGACCCGTTATAAACAAGCCCTAGATCTAATTAACATCCTACGTTCATCACGTCTAATTTTAGAATATATTCACAATATACAAGAACTTATCAAAATTGAATCTATTGAGCTTATTAATATAACCTGGGACACTCTTTCGAATAAATGTGAAGAATCTTATAAAGACCCAGGAAAATTTTGGAGAATGATCAGGAATCGTTTACGTTCATCTTCTCAACCCATAGCCTACATCATTAATAATAATGAGAAAATCTATTTCCCCCAAGATCAAGATGTGATTTTAGAGTCTTCTGATCTAATATCTTTAGAATATACCCAGAAGAGAATCGTAGGTTTGACCAACAACACGAGCAACATATTATGGAGACAATCCGTGAACAGGCTAATCATACAATAGAGTACGATACAATAGATCTTGGGAGGTTTGATGAAGATGACACCTTTCTGAAACCATTTCAACTCCAAGATATTATCAAGGTGATAAAAAACTACCGGCAAATCTAAAGTCAATAAGATTTTACTTAAAAATATACCAAATTCGATGCTTGCCTTTCTTTGTAACATCTTCAATGAAACTTTAAGTATGTGGTACTGGCCAGAGCTTTTAAAAAGAGCAATACTTCCCTTTGTGGGGAAAAAGGATAAAGATCTAACTTCAGTCTCTAATTATAGATCAATATCCCTATTAGAGACGCCTAAGCAGATACTTGAAAAGATCATAAAAGTAAGGTTTGAGAAGTTCTTTGATGACAATCTGCTCACAAATAATAACCAATATGGGTTTACCCATGGCGAAGGAACTCAACTGGCATTAGACAGGCTATATGAATTTATCGCAGTTAAGAAAAGTCTAGGTTGTGATTGTAACCTGATCTCTAGAGATGTCAGTCGGGCTTTTGATAAAGTATGGCTTGAAGGTTTAAAGTACAAATTGTTGGATGCACAGTTACCAAGTTTAGCAGCCAGGATGTTATGCAACTTCTTAGATAACCGGATTGCAATGATTAAAATAAAAGAATTCAGAGGGCCAGAGTTTTAATTGCTCTAAGGAGTTCCTCAGGGCAGTGTTCTCTCCACTACACTATATAACTTCTATATTAAAGATCCCCCTCCCCCTGTAAAAGGTTGCCTGCAAATCCTGTTTGCAGACGATCACACCCAAGTAATTACTTATCCTAACATAAATAAACTAAGGTTACAGAGAAACACTGTCCGTGAATTACAGAAGCTTATTACCTATGAAAAGAAATGGAAAATAACCACAAATATCAATAAATTTCAATTTCTCTCAATATCAGCCAACAATCCCGCAGAAATTATAGTAGATAACGTCCATATCCCAATGAAATGTAAAGCACTAATACTTGGGTGTAACTTTAAACGGTCTAGCATCATTACTCATGTTAAAGAAAGAATATTTGTTTCTAGGTTGACGCTCAATAGATTAAAAAGTTTTGAAGGTCTATCAACAAAAACCTAACTTAGACTTTATAAATACTTAGTAAAGCCACAATTAAAATACCCAACAATAATATTTGGAGTTATCAGCAAATCATCAATGAGTAAAATGCAAGCAGTACTAAATAAGGCTTTCAGGCGAGCTTATAAAGAGGGACCTCCATATTACAATAAAATTCAAGAACTTCATCAACATTCCAAGTTGGAGCCCCTAAATGTCAGGTTCCACAGACTTAGCCAAAAATCTTGGGATAAACTAGCTACAAACGATGACGACATAAGCACGGTAACGAGAACTCTCTTTATTGAACATATTCGGGATCATAACTGGTGGAGGAGACTAGATCCCAAAATTCAATTTTGATCCCCCCGGCCGATATATCTTTGAACTGATTAAAACAAATAAAAAAAATATCTTTAATTAATAAATAAAATGAATAGTCAATAAAAACTTTATTACTAATTTGCCATCATAACTTTCTCACCATCAAATAGTGTCAGACAGACAGTCAAATTGCAATAGGACTAAGGGGTAGACCGTGTGAACCAAACAACCCTTCCTCTTCCTGCTTGTCCTTTCTTTTTCTTTTATTCTTAGCCCCCTGCACTTGCAGGTGGCTCCTACTCAACCTTGCACGAGGGTCTGCCCCTCTCTTTTATTCTTCTCCTGTACTTCTCTTTCTGCGTTCGGGCTATAAACTAGATTGTATCCAGGGGTACTCTTCCTTTTCCAATATTCCACACTTCCTTATCCTCATCCAAGTTCAAGTTCAAGTATATATGTAGTGTAGGAGATAACAGAAAATTCCCACAAATGATTATACAAGCATTAAATCTAGTACATTTCTTCTACAAGTCATACTAATGAAATCTGGCTGATTGGCGAAATAAAGATCTAGAATGGCGGCCATTTCTCAAGATAGCAGCCAAATTAGGAGATCAAATATTTTGTGCATGGCATTTGATATGGACTTCTGTTTTCAAGGCTAAAAAGGATTTTATCTTCATAAAAGCACATTGACAAATTTTTACCAAGAAGTTATATATGATAAATTAAATTGATATTCATGTTTCAAGATTTTACTGTTTATGAAGCACACCAACACATTTTTTTCACCAATTTTCTCCTTACAGATACGTGTTAAACCACGTTAGCATGCAAGCTGAACTAGATAAGGAGTTCTCTGCATGTGTCATAGTATATCTAGATCAGAATATTTAAAGTGAATGAATTAGAATTTCTTGAAGCAGTGACTCTTGGGCACTGCCACTGATTTGAAAATGTGCAAGCATCAACTGATGGGTAAAGTTTATTCTCATTTAAGCCAATAACAGTGGCGTGCTAGTTATAGCAATATCTATGCTGTCATCCTTTGATCAAGAAGACAAGATTTGAAAGATTCAAGACCACGAGGTAGTGTCTGTAGTAGTGCTTGAAAAAGATACAGGAATCTAATAAATTAATGTATTCTCTAGAAGAAACATTATATGGGCCTTCAATGGATAAGAGTAGAAATGTTTATGATATACTTAGAACGCATTTAATGATGCTTCTGAAATATTCATTATTCTCAACTAGCATCCAATATTGATTCGTGTTCTTGATTTGCAGAAGCTGGAGAAATTTGTTGTCCTCGTTCATGAAAGACCAAGCGCAGCTGCTAGTGAGAATCATGTAAGACTTCATCTTTGTCTCAGCATAGTCAGGACACAATTCCACCAACACAAGCAAACCTCAGAGGACACGTAAAGCGTGAGACTAATCAGGCTACTATAATATAGGACCTGGTAATCATCTCTAATCCAGGAACGTGTAGTAATGTTGAATAGGGATGCATACAGAAAAAAAAAAAAGAGTCAGGGCAGATTTGTTAGGCAACACTATCCCCTATTGCAGCAAGCGGTTGGAA
>NC_090744.1:52880202-52892702 GCF_036898095.1 Palaemon carinicauda | reverse complement strand
CATAAGTCAAGCGTGCCTTAATTCATCTGTATGACAACTAAGAGGACGATAGTTACAATGACCATTTATCGTCCTTGGCCCGGAAATCGAACACCTTTCGTTTTATTATCTGATTATCTTATACTCAGTAATAAGCCATATATCTCTGGTATGTTGAGATGTACTGTATATAAACCCAGGTTAACCCGATCACAGCATCACTTGTCCAAAAAGTCGTCAGTATGGCTGCTGAACGGAGATCGGACAACCTTGATATCATCTTTGACATCGGAAAATGATAAAAACAATCTTAAAAGATTATACTTTGTTAAATTCACGAAGATCGGAGTGTATCTAAAGAAAAAAACACACGGTGCTATATTTTCGACTTCGTAGTATACTTTCTCAACTCACTATATTCTTGCAGTAATCTCCTTTGGGAATCGACCACTTATTAAAAATTAATCTCTGAAGTCCACAGCCAAAGTTTTCCGTTTTCTTTGGTTATATCGTCTCTCACAATGGTTATTTTATTATTTATGTTTGCAGATCAACATTCTCTCTATATTTTCTTTTGATCAGTTTGTTTTTTAGAATTTCGTTAATGATACAATACCCATTTGCCTTCTTGTTATTTTATCTTTATATCCTTCCTGTATTTATTTTTCCTTATTTGTTTCCCTTCCCAGATGTATTGCACCTTTACTCATTATAATAATAATAATAATAATAATAATAATAATAATAATAATAATAATACAGGAAGATGCAATCAAATTCATACATCTTACTTTTATTTTGAAATTAGTCTTTAGACATACACCAGAAACTTCTTCGTTGATATAGATAAACACATGACATTTTTTTTAGAAGATTCCTCATTCGAGGACTCAGTCTTATTAAAAAATCCAAATTTTATCGATTACCACATCCTGCTTTGCATAGTCCTCCTGTGATTCTTCGAGGTGTTATAGGGTATTCCCCCAATTATCTTTTGTCACCGAATGCATTGCTTCCTTTATAAGTAGGCCTACCTTTAAATCTACCAAATTATTTTTTTTCGTAACATAGATCTTCACTTGTGCTCATAAAAGTTCAACTGAATCATATTGACATTATTATGGGGGAAGATGAATAACCTTGTAACCCTTTTCAACGGAAATTTTAGCAATCCTGTAAGCGTTATCAATATTTAGGGAGTCTTCCTTGACTATTTCCAAAAGTTGATATTTCAGCATATTGTCCCTTAGTGATACCCTTTTTTGATGATCCATTATCTCATCTGTGCCTCATTATTTGGTGCTGTTAGAGGTTTATCTGATTTTGCTCTATGATAAGATGCGTTAGTTACAAATTATGGAAGATGGGAATTTATTCGGTAGCAACTATTTTTTTTTTAAAGCATAATATTTCTAAGCATTATAAAAAATCTTTCGTGCTTGACCAGTAAGAAGCCTACTGTTGCTCTGTATGCGGAAGAACGACCATGCCATTCTGGCTGATAAAAAGTTTATAGTGACTTTTGTGTGTCTCCCTTGATTGGCTACAAATCTTTGAGGCATCTCTGTTACAGCACAGCGTTTGTAAAATCTCTCTCTCTCTCTCTCTCTCTCTCTCTCTCTCTCTCTCTCTCTCTCTCTCTCTCCTACATCTGGGTTTGAAGCGGATGCCTGAAAACTTTCAATCAATCAATCAATCTGGGTTTGAAGCTAAAGCAGCAAGCTACTTTCGTCGCAGGTGGTTCCTGCCAGTAACTGCCCCTAAGACAAGTATGTTTAATAAGGAATACTTTGTGAGGAAAACCTATTAATAAAATATCCATCACTGACCTGAGAAACTATATCCAAATATAGCAATTTTCTGTCTCGTTTTTATATTGTACTTTTGAATAATATTGCAAAACTACAACAATTTGAAGTTCAGTTTTTATATATATAAAGTATAACGCTTAAAGTAATTGTTTTAATTATAACCATCCAATGTCAACCTTTTCTCTTTATTTTCGAAACACAATGTCGGAAATATGGCAATGTGGTTTTCTGTCTTTAGGTACATCTCAATCTTCTTCGTAAATTTGAAAGAGACAACGTATGCACCACGCTGTGGATTTTTGTGTCAATTTCTCCACACATGTTGCTCTATGAAGTCCATGGCCCTGAAGCGTATGAAGTGAATCTAGTTCTGATGATAATAGAAAACAATTCTGGAAAAATCCCACGCGCGCCACAAAAATTTTCCATCTCGCCGTTATCATAAAATCTTAAATAACAGTGTATAGCTTCTAACGTGTCATATAGTTCAGTATTATGCCTACACAGTATTTTGTCTTAAATACGAAAATAAACTTTTTTTTTTTTCTACCGCTGCGAAGTTGGCATAAATGCATGGTGCATAAGTGCACAGTCATATACATCATTTTTAATTCCGATGCGGGGGTAACATGAAAACGAGGTTGGTGGGTTGGGGGTGGTGGTGTTAGCTTGAAACTGGTTCTAAAATAACTCCAACCCCCTAATCTGAAACCGGTTTAAAGTTACTGGAGGGAAGCTTGAAACTGGTGGTAGCTTGAAACCTTTACAAGGGTCAATGAGAAAATTCACGGGATTGTTTAACCATTCGGAAAAAGGATGGGATCCGTTAAGAGAAACCCTATAGTGAATGTATTGCAATATACTGTACGTAAGTAACACAATCAAGTTATGCACATAGGTTTTGTTATGGTAACCCACAAATAGATTACACTGCTTGGTGAAAAAAGAAAAGAAAAAGAAAAGTAGGGAGCAGGAGAAAGATCTCAGCATTAAAATTAGCCTAGATATAAAGTTTCGCTAAACAGAGCATAATAACCGAAAAGAAAGAACAAAAGCCAATAGGTTATATAAAGAGGCAATTCAAATACAAAATCAAAGACACCGTACTACAGCTGTACACATCACTGGTAAGACCCAATTTAGAATACTGAGTCTGTCCTCCATGTATTCAGAACGATATAGATGTGCCGAAAACAGTGCAAGTCAGGGCCACAAAACAAGTTCCAACAATGAGAGAAATATTGATACAGACGGAGTATGGAACGTTTGAATTTCTTTGCTCTACAAACTCGACAATGGAGGGGACGGTTAATTGGATTGATTCAGAATTCTTAAAGGAATAACAAAATGTATTTACTAAAATCTATTCACGCTTAGCACAAATCAGTCCAGGGATAACGGATACAAACTGGAATTGAAAAGATACAAAACTCTCAATGTGGTAATTGCTTCATATACAAAATAGCAAATACATGGAAAAGACTTCCAGCGGATGTAGTAAACAGTAACACGGTAAACGAGTTTTTGGATAAGTTAGACAAGATCATAAAAACTAAATGATTAAACTAAATCGCTCTATCCAAGACCAAAGTTAGTCTCCCCGGATCGATTAAAAAGTCTTTGAGCTTAATTGAATTCTATATAAAATTTAGGCCCTAAACCAAGTATTGGGGATTAAAATAACGTTATATAATGCATATCAATCAATCAAACCTGTACACTAACATTAATTGGATAAATCCTATATCCTAGTTACTCTCTCTCTCTCTCTCTCTCTCTCTCTCTCTCTCTCTCTCTCTCTCTCTCTCTCTCTCTCTCTCTCTCTCTCTCTCTCTCTTATCAATTTATGATAAAACCATGACTGCCTAACGCATCCTACTAGACAAGACAGTTTATAAGGATATGAAGAAATCAAAAGTTTCAGGGCCTCCTTAAAAAACAAAAAACCTGCTTCTTTCGGAGAAATTTAATTTTCTTCGCCATAACATATCTTAGGTAACCTTTCCGAAACTGTCGTATTTATGAAAACCATCAATCAATAATGAGTGTTATGGTAAAAGTTAATGAAAATCCTGAAAAAATTCGTATATCAAAATATAATAAAATATAAGAAAATAAATAACATAACATAACTATTTGGAACGCTCTGCTCATTTTGTGATTTTGAAACGGTTTTCCGAGGTTTTTATTATGAATTTGGACTACAACTTGTGAGTAAGATGTCGGTGAACTAATTAGTGTTCAAGTGAACTTGCCTGTGTCATAGTTTATATTATTAGACATAGTTTGCCTCGATATACCTCCAAGGAATTGCCAATCCGGAGGTTTCATGTCGCCTCAGGCGGTATGACGTCATCATAGAAAACTGAGCGTTTTCTACCAGCTACGATGGCAATCAAACTTTCCAATGTCTTCGAGACTTAAACCAAAGACTACAGTTGGTTTAAAATTTTCACGTCCCCCTAATTATGAGTCGGCAAGTGACGTCAGATTTAATAAGTTGAAAATAAGTGAAAAAGACATACGAGGGTTTCAGAACATACCAAATAACAGAGTGGCTGTGAAATTTATTGAGGAGAAGGATTTTGATGTCTTTATACGAGAGTACGAACACAAAGTGACTCATTTCGGTAATGGTGAAAAGGCCCTAGTATTGATTTGAGCAGTGTATATACTTATGTATCAATACGTTAGGCACATTTTGATATAGAAGACTCCCTTTTAATTAGTGTCCTCGAACAGTATGGGAAAGTTCTTCATCTCAGACATAATACTTTTTCTCATGGGAGAGCAAGTGGTCTAGAAAATAGATCACGCACTGTGAAAATGGAAATAAAGAATAATATCCCATCCTCCATCAGTATCTGTGGTTATAATGTTGTGTTTTTATATAATGGCCAGAAAAAAAGACGTTACAAATGCGGAAGAGACTCCCAAATGGCAGTTAACTGTAATATGGATAGTGGGCCTATTTAAATAATTTCAATTTGAATGATTTCCCAGCAATGCCCGGCAAGGATTTTGATGGTACTCCTGATATTTAACTGGCAACAGGTAATGGAGGAAATGTGGAACAACCACGTGATGGAAACAGTACTGCCAATGATAAAGAAGAATCCAGCAACATTCGAGAGGACCAGATAGACGACTTATGCGAAGCAGTAGGAGAACAAATAGTGACCATTCCCTTATCCAATAATGTTGTTGATGTTGCTGTTCTTCAACAAACAGTCAAAATAGAAGATCGATCACATGAATTGGAGTGTCATGTTCCAAGTAATAGTGATAATGTAACTGATAGTGACAGTGAAATGTTTGTAATAAAAAGTGCACCCGAAGGAGCTTCTAAAGCTACGGAAATAACTGAGGATGAGGATCAAATCTCACAAGGTGAACCTCGTATCCCTTATACCATTGGAAGTCTCTTTTCCGGTCAGGATGATGTAAATGAAGAACTAGGAAATCTTAAGGAAATCAATATAGCATTTTCAGTGCATAGGGATATTGAAGACGATTTGAAAAATGATGATAAAGATTCAGACGTGATGCCAAAAGGCCAGCGGAATATAGATTTAGATACTGTAGGTGAATAAAAGTTAATTGGAGGAAAATCTAATAAAGAAAAAAGGAAGGAAGAAAAAATGAATGGGAAAGATAGGGTGCCAAAGAAAAAGAAAAAAGTAATTGTTTCAGTGTTCGTTTTTGTAATGGCTCATGCTGTTGCCACTTTAAATAATAATGGCTTAAATGAGGTAATTAAACAAATGAAAGTTGTGTCCCCTATTATGTACTATAAAATTTATATTTTGTTAATTCAAGAACATAACGTAAAAGATATTTCAGGTTTGAGTTATCTCACTAATTTTATGTGTATAGTGTTCAATCCATCAATCAATAAATTAAAAAGGAGGTACAATGATTTGTATAAATAATAAAACAAATGTTGAACCTTTAACCAGGAAGATGGATACTAATGGTAAAATTGTTGGTGTAAGGGTAGGTTACAATAACTGCATTACACCTATTATAAACGTGTTTGCTCCATCTGGTGCATGTAGATTTTCTGAAAGGGAAGACTTTTTCAGGAATGAAATATTGTATTACCTGCGACATAATATTGATTATCTTATTTTTCTCCGGAGGTGATTTCAACTGTATAACATGCACAAGAGATGGTAGTAATAATAACAAAGCCTTACTGTCTAAGTCTGTAAATACTCTAGTAAAAACCTTGCTTTGAAAGATAATTACAAATTCACAAACAGGATATTAGAATACACTTATATACGCGAAAAAAACATGGATCCAGAATAGATAGGATTTATACTGTAAAGTTATTTGATAAAATAAAATCTGCAGACACCAACCTAATAAATAAGTTCTTCAGATCATAGTATAGTTGTTTTGAAATTAACGTGAACACACAAAAAACTGGCACAGGGTATTGGAAGTTAAATGTTAAAGTTTTAAATTCTGATGAAATTGAAGAAATGTTTTGGCATGTAGAGCAGTTTATAAAGCATAAAAAGGGTACATTTGGTAATACACTTTTATGGTGGGACTGGGCAAAATCACAATGTAAAAAATTCTTTGTCAAATTATGTACAAATATTTCACAAGAAATGTTTGGATTACTGAACTTATTACAAACAAGATTGCGTCAACTTTATGATATTAACTATAAAACTAGTGTAAATTATGAAAACATTAAGATTCTTAGGAATAGGATTTGTGACATCCAGAATGAAATATTAGAAGGGATAAAGATAAGAGGCAAACTAAATGATTGTACAATTGGTGAGAAAATATCTGCATATCTACTTGGTGCTGAGAAAAAGAAAAATCATGCACGCATTACTAACATAAAACAAGCAGATGGTTCCATTATAGAAAGCACAGAGGGAATTTCTATTTTTTTTTTTTTTTTTATAAAGGAACACTTTGAAAAATTGTTTAGTAAGGTAACTGGTCAGGTAAATGTCAAGATTATTTTCATAACCTATGCCATTATGTCCTAAACCAAAGAAGATGTAAGTTTGTTAAGTAGAGAATTAGAGGAAATTGAGGTTTTTGATGTTATCAAAAGTATGTGAAAGGGAAGATCAACAGGTTATGATGGACTTTCTATAGAATTCTACAAAAGATTTGGTCTTTAATAAAGTCTGACGTCATGGAAGTGTTCAAATCCATTGTGACTGCTAAATATATGTCAGATAGTCAAAATTTGGGTGTAATAGAATTATTAGCTAAAATAGGAGATTGATCATAGGTAAAAAACTGGAGACTTATATCCCTACTGAACGTTGACTATAAAATCTTTGCTAAGTTTTAGCAAACAGATTGAGATGTGTTATTAGGAAGATTATCTCCCCAGAACAATATTGTGCAGTGAAGGAGAGGTCGATTGTGAATTGTAATAATGCGATTCCAAAATTAATTTTTCATACAAAACAAAAGAGCGAAGACTTAGCAATTCTAAGCTTAGACTGGCTAAGGCTTTAGATAGAGTTAATATTGATTTTGTTGAAAGTAATGAAGAAATTTGGTTTACCAGATGAATTTTTGGCTCTAGTACAAAGATTGTGTAAGTAGTATCTTGATAAATGGTTTATGAGTTCACCTTTTTGTATTAAAAGGTCAGTAAGACAAGGTTACCTCATGTCAATGCTGTTAAATTGTATATTTCAAGAACCTTTGTATAGAACACTAAAGAGTAATAACAAGATAATAGGAGCTAGCCTTCCAAACATTTTAGATATATGCCTGCCAATTTATGCAGATGAATCATCCGTGATCTTGTCAACTGATGATTCAGTTATAGAATGTTATAAAGAAGTATTATGGTTTGAACTTGCGACCGGTGCACGGCTAAACAAGGACAAAACTAGTATAATTGGGTTTGGGAAATGGGAAAACTGAAAAATTTGGACTATCAGTTGGTTGAAAACAGTTGAAAGTATCAACATTCTCGGTATAATTTATTATAGTGAATTGAGGTTACATGTGAAGAAAATCGGTCTCGCCTTAATCAAAATATTAAAATATCAATAGATATGCTAAGTCAAAGACAATTATCTATTTTCCAAAGAGCTATTATTGTTAATTCACTAGTTTTGTCCAAAGTTTGATATATATCACACACTTTGCCTCTTTTGAAAAAGCACATTGGTCAAATGAATATGCATGTATTCCGATATATATGGCAGAGAACTTACCATCCTGTAGGTAGGGATACTCTTCGTCTGTCGAAAGAAAAAGGTGGATTGGAAATTATATATGTTTAATTTAAGGCCTTAGCGATTTTCAGTTCGACAGCGCTAAATGATGTTAAAAAGGATATTGGTTTAAAGTAATTTCTATTGCAAGATAAGAATCATTTTTTTGTTGAACTTGAAGGAAATAAACGAGATTTCATTTGTGTCAACATCATTTTATCCAGTTGTAATGAATGTAATCAGAAAAGTTTATCACAATGCAAAATTTCCTAACTTAAGTTCTAAAGATTATTATAATTTTATAAGGCCAGGGAGTTTCCCAAAAATTGAAAGGAGTTACCCACTTTTGGACTGGAAAATGGTATAGGACAGCATAAACATACCATTGATTGGTAATGTGGAGAGAGAGTTTGCCTTTAAATATGCCGATGGAACTTTAGCGACAAATAATCGTTTGCAAATGTTGAATATCAGAAACAGTGATAAATATGATAATTGCATACAGTTTACATATATTTTATTTTTGCAGGCACATACAAACAATATTGATGTATATAAAAAGTGTATTATTTCACACTTGTGACAAAAAAAGGGACATTTTTTCAAATACATTAATGTTCAGTTTCAGATATAGGACAGAAAAGGATTATAATAGCACCACTGTATTGGTTGTTGGTTATTTATATTCCTTTTAGTTCAGTAGGAAGAAACGATATACGAAAGAGGAAACAAAAGCCTCTCTTGAGTGTATATTTCATTATGATCGGTGGCTTTTGAAAAATATCTGTAAAGAAAGAATGAATAGGATGTTCACAAAAAGGTATATAAATTATCGTTTTTGAGTAACTAAAAATATCTACAAAATCAAGATGTGTAATTTTGTAAATTGTTAAATTAGATGGGTTATGTTTATAGAAAAATTAATTGAGTGTAATCCTCCTGTAAATACTGTGATTGTAAAGAAGATGTAATTTAACTTTTTAATAAAAAGATAGAAAAAAAACTGAAGAGCCTTGATGTAGAAAAAATAGTCCAAACTATTTTCCTCGGAAACTAGTCTTTTTACGTGTTACCTTGTAGATATCTGAAAATAGATGGATATGTATGAAGTGTTGCATACATATGCTATTGCCATTCTACAATAGACCAGCATCATAAAATACAGATTCAGAGCTGTTTCAATGAAGAAAAAGTTCGAAACCAACATTTAGATACAACTCTAATTTAGTATATAATTTTTTTATGAATTGCCTGAAATTTGCATATACTGTATATAGAATGGATGTTAATGAAATTTCATATGCAGGTACCATAATCATCCTACAATATACTACAAAAATGTTAAACACTAGAACTGGGTTAATAACTAAATCAATTAAGAATTCAAATACAACTTTTTTAAGTGTGCTCTAATTTATCTAAACTCTAAGGGGTTAAACTTAAGTTTCAATAGATCAACTCAAACACGGGTTTTGTTCGAACCTGGAGGTTCGTATGCCACAAGTCCGCTTTTAATGGTGTTGCCTGCATATTTCTGACTTTCTTACAGAACAAGGCAGTTGGGCAGAAATGGTGTCTGACATTGGTGAGAGACAAAATTAGTCTTGCAATGGGATTACACAACGGCGGTATAGTAATATGGTGCCACAAAAGGGTTCTGGTAATGGGAGGTGCCAAAAAGGGATCTAGTAATCGGGGCACAAAATGGGGTCGGTAGAGGGGTAGCACAAAGAGGGATTTTTTCACTGCAGATTTACACACACAGTGACTTGGACTATGGAGGAACAACTGGGGAATGACACTGGAGTTGTCTAAAAGAGTAATTCACTAGCGTGGAATTAAGTGGATAGGGGTCAACTATACAATCTTTATCTGAAGTATCATGTGCTGTTAACATGAATATCTTAAGAGGATCTTAAGACTTCTTCATTCTAAATTTACCCAAAAATAAGGAGGCGATGTAGGTGTCAGAGGATGAGGTAGTTAGTGAACAATTGTTTGATGTACATGATCGGGTTCATCAAAGCTCCACGTGTTCCTCCTGAAGAAAGTCGCTATTATGATAAATAATGGAGGACCCATCTACACCCTCTGCATCGGAGGACTGATTAATACTTAATTCAATCAGAAAAGCTTTAACTTTTAAGGTGGTGACATGAGATTTACCGTCTGACAAGATATATATACTATATATAAATATATATATATATATATAATATCTGGGGAGTTCGTTGGGACATCGCATCATTGTATCAAACAAGCACTATGGTCAATCATCATCCCTAGTGAATAAAGTTGGTCATACCGAAATTTCATCATTAAACTATTTTCCAGGTGCGGTTAAATGGCCTGAGCATGATTAGCTAAAGAGAGAGGAGAGAGAGAGAGAGAGAGAGAGAGAGAGAGAGAGAGAGAAAGAGAGAAAATGAAATAACACTAACAACAGCTTTAGGTCCCGTCTCATCTCTCCAAAAGGGGAAAAAAAATATCATTGTTAAATTTCTTATTCCTGAACTAGATATTAATCTCAGCTACTCTCGGTCATATAGTTCGTTATGCGTGTTGCGTAAGATTCTTCATAATTCATACCATTCTTTGCATTCAGATCTTCCAGGCCAGTACCATCTTGTTCGTAATACTAGGTATCCATATTAAGGCTCCATATCATACAGTATTCTAAAAGTTTTATTTCCAATGTGACCAGGTTGCGGAATGATCTTCCTTATTTAGTAGTCACATTGGTAGAACATCGAAAATTCAAGCTTGCAGCGAGTGCTTTAATGTTGAACCGGCCGACATACTGTAGTTTAATAATGAAAGATCTATTTTAATGTTTTTCCTGTTTCGTTTTCAAAATATCTTATTTTAATCTTTAATTACTTCTTTAAAAGTTTAATTATTTCCTTTTTTCCTTCCCTCGTTGGGCTATTTTTGCCTGTGGGATCTCTTGGGCTTATGAAATCCTGCTTCTCTAACTATTGTAGCTTACCTAATAATAATAATAACAATAATAATAATAATAATAATAATAATAATAATAATAATAATAATAATAATAATAATAATAATAATAATAATAATAATAATAATAATAATAATAATAATAATAATAATAGTAGTAGTAGTAGTATTTCTATCCATATTATTCAATCTCATTTATTAAAGGCGTATTCTTTTGTTTTATTTTACTATTTCATACTCTTTTTGATCTCTGGTTCACGCATGAACAATGGAAAGAGAAAGAAGAACTTTATCGAAGTCAGATCGTATTTGAATGGTTAAATATCACATATCAAGGGCAAGGGCAAGGGCTATTTCCTAAAGGCTGATTATATACACCTATTATCATCACCAGAGCCTCCTCTCTACCTAAGCTAGGACCAAGAGGCCTATGCCATAGCTGTTAATGGCTCAGCAGAGACGCTTTTCAGCTCCCCGACAACCCATTCCTAACTCGCTGCGAGACAGGACCGTTTTCAATAGGCTAGCGCATCATCTTTTATTTCTTACGTTGATAATTCAAGTGTGGATCCAATAAGTTCCAAAGACGGGTGGGGGGGGGGCGGGGGGTGTCGGAAAACCTAGCCAAAGCTGCTTGGTGTCCGGGAGCTATTTTGGAGCGATGGTTTCATGTATTTGAAACATTTTCTCCTTATAATTGCATTTATAAGGTAAATACGCATTATGCAATAACAGCATCCAGATAATATATACAGAAAATCTGCAGTAATCTCTACAATTACTTTTAATACATGACTATACATTCCCGGAAAACCTTATCAACTGACTACCTCTTGAGTAATTTTATAATTATAGGAGTGCCTCCATCTTTCCATTCAACTATCAACCAATAGAAATTTTTGACTCATCGAGTTATAGTTAGTCTCTCCCCTTTTTCCAGATTGATTCATATCATAAAAACATTATCTTTATTTCCAGCTCATATATAATAAATTTTTATCTCTTGGGAGAGAGAGAGAGAGAGAGAGAGAGAGAGAGAGAGAGAGAGAGAGAGAGAGAGAGCCTTACCTTGCCTTACCTTATTGCCTTATTGGGTTCCCTCAGGTCCTTCAGTGTGAGGACCCTCGTATATCCACCAGAGAGTTGTTTATGCATCTTCCGGTGTATTTTGCATCTTCCAGTCTTGGATGGTCTGGATGCATCTTAGGTGTTTATCGAGCTTATTCTTAAACACATCTACGATCACTCCTGATATGTTTCTTAGATGAACTGGCAGTGCATTAAATAGTCGCTGCATGCTGGTGCTTAGTGGATTAATGTCCTGTGTGCCTTCCTTAGTTTTACTGTTATAGTTTTGGGTACTATTAGTCTACCTCGGCTTGCATTTTCTGATATTTTTAGCTGTATGATGTTTTCAGTAATTCCTTTGATTTGTTTCCATGATTGTATTTTCATGTAGCGTTCTCCTCTCCTTTCAAGACTATATAATTTTAAATATTGCAGTCTTTCCCAGTAGTCAAGGTCCTTAACTTCT